>NC_053493.1:94945244-95245244 GCF_905171775.1 Rana temporaria
CAAAGCAGGTCAAATGCAGCCATGCCATGTGTACTGCTGAAATAAAGCCAATAGGATTTTTCTGACCTGTGTTTATTGTACGTTCCAAAGGTTAGAAAACATGCTTGTTGACATGAGCCCTTACAGCGGTTTCTCAATCAAACCGCATATAAAATTATTGTATCCAAATGTAGTTGCCATTCTTTTTATATCTACTTACATAAATTACTATATAATGATGCTGGGCCCCATATCGATCGCATAGTTTGTTATAGCTATAGTTACACCCTTACTAGCCTTTTCAGACAAGGCTAGCAATGGCAGCCTTCATACATCTACAGTACAGATTTCCTTTACTACATGGTTAAATCCAGGATAATCACTTGTTTAATGTTAGCTAATGAAAGTGTAGCGCCTGTGTACTTTTCAGTACAGGTGCTTTGTCAAATTTAGTGGGATGAGAGAGTTATTTGCTCTCATCCAGTTTGATTTGCTTAAATTCGGCTGTTGCCAGCCCTGAACTGTCCTGTGGGTCATTCTGTGCTCCAGAGATGCAGTTCCATCTCTGGGAAGCAGGTGGCGCCAGAGGGGTCCACGGACGGAGGCGCCTTTTCTCCAGCGGCCAATCAGAGGAGTGTTTCCCTCGCGGGGCATGCTGGGGGAGGGTATTTCTGTGGCAGACGCCATATTGTGGGGTTCTTTGCGGGTTCCTGGTTACAGGTGCGGCACCTACCTTTAGGGCCCCGGCGATATGGCCTACCAGGCCAGGGCGCACGTGCTACGCGGAGTTTCTGACTCTGGGCTTTCATGGCCCGGAGCAACTGATGCTGCAAAAGGGGCCCCAGTGACTTACTGGGTCCCCCATCTCTTGTCAAGAGGATCCCAAGCGAGTTGTGCTGTTCGGTGGGGAGTCGGTCTGAGGTGAACCCGGAGGCAGGTGATCCAACAGGGCTTAGACGAACCATTGGGGATCTGGGTGACCGGACACTGACAGGTTGTATGCTGCAAACTGTCAGTTGGTGACCCTAAGGATAAGAAGTCTACCTGAGGGAGATTCAGGCAAGAATTATTGACTGGGAGGATTCGCTCTACCATCCATGTTCTCAAGTAACAGGCCTGTGGCAGAGGTCTCATCACTAATCCTAATTCTGTTCGAGCCAAGTCTGTGGCAGAGACTTGTTCCTTCCCAGAGGTTCCAAGTGACGCTCTGGCTGCCAGGCCTGTGAGAGGGACCTGTCCAGGGGCACTTTACCCACTTCGGCTGAAGTGGCGACGAGGAAAGAGTTGCTATTAGAAGCAGGACTGCTTCTGTTTATCCAAGAGCCTGAATCTGCAAGTTCTCCTTTTTCACCAACCTACTTCTATCTACCTCAGTAGACTGTTGGTCATGTTGGACCAGTAATAAAGCATAGAAAACGTCACCCTGCTATCTGGACATTCCGTTATTGCTCATCATCATCATCCCTAGACACATCACAGAGGTAAAATAATTATGCCGATCCCAAATCTAACCAGCGGCTCCTGAGGGGGTAGCGCTACAAAAGTATTTACAGACTCTTACAACTACAGTTGTTTTCAGCAGATTCTTTTATTTCTCTCGCAGTGTTTATACAGTGATTTATACTGTTAATTATGGAAATAGTGGGAATGAAACCCATAAAACTTGTGCTTCCTTCCAGAATGGCAATTTTCTCTTAGATCTTTTGTCTTTTCTGGAAAGTTTTGGTGGAATGTTTTTTGAGCGGTAGACTTTGAGAAGGAATCTTGAAGCACAAGTAGAGTTGCATGCGGCAAAGTCTTTCCAGCTTTATGAATGCCACTTTGTGCTCTTAATGTGTTTTGGCGAATATAGTGCCCTAATATACTATCTTGTGGTTTTATAGAACAAGCCTCTAGACTAGTAAAACACCTTTTCTGGAATGGTTTACTAAGCTCAGAAGCCTTTTCAAAGGCAATATATGGATCCTGTCCACCTGTTAAATCTTCATGGACTGTTTTATACTCTGAATCTGAATGGGTTGGTAAGGGTGTTAGCTGTCTTCTGTACAATGCATCTGTCTTTTCTGTGTCTGTAATTTTACGTATATCAGGTTCCTTGTGTCCCTGAGTTGA
Source organism: Rana temporaria (assembly GCF_905171775.1). Taxonomy (NCBI): domain Eukaryota; kingdom Metazoa; phylum Chordata; class Amphibia; order Anura; family Ranidae; genus Rana; species Rana temporaria. Next base: position 94,947,336 of record NC_053493.1, read on the forward strand.
GGATAAATACTCCTCTGTGTTTTCCTTCTTAGTTGTGTTACTAGCAGTGTCAGAGGTACAAGATCTATGTCTAGGTGTCTCCACCTCAGTGTTCAAATTGGGTTTATATTCTACAGTTTCACTTTCAGGTTCTTCCTCTTTCACAAGAGTCCGGCGACCCTCTCTTGAGCGTGCAATGCGTCCTTCTATTGGTCGTGCTTGAAGGACAGTCGATAAGAATGCTGGCTTCTAAAAAAAGGTAATTGTGACATTACATAAATGCATTTTTTATCCAACTACATTGTTTGCAAAACTTTCAATTCATACAATTTCTTCTTCTTCTTTTTTTTGTTTTTTACAAATATGTCACTATACCCAAAAAATACAACCTACTGTCATTTGAGTGAAATTACACTGGACACTGTAGATATACTGTATTACTTTTTTATTTTAAAGGGATTGTAAAGGTTCGTTTTTTTTTTCTAAATAGGTTCCTTTAAGCTAGTGCATTGTTGGTTCATTCGATTTCTATTCTAAATGTTTTTTTTTTCTTTGTCTGAATTTCTCACTTTCCGTTCCTCCTCTGTAAGCTGTTCTGGCTGACTAACCCCCAGCCAGAACGGCTTGGATGATGGGGGCAAGCTTACTGAGGAAGAACAGGAAGTAAGAGATTCAGACAAAGAAAAAAAGTGAAGTAAAAGGTAAGTGAACCAACAATGCACTAGCTTAAAGGAACCTATTTAGAAAATAAAAAACGAACCTTTACAACTCCTTTAAGGCCCATTTAAGGACATTTTTGGATGCACCTAAGCAAGTCACTGCTTTTCCATCTCACTGAAAATAAACCTCCTTTGTAGCAGATGTGACAGTTTCCATTCATGTCTATGGTTAAATGGATTGCACCTTTACACACATTAGAGGATAATATAGACTTGGACATAAACATATTGTTACCCTGGTAAATCAAGGGAGTTTATTTTTTACAGTGTATTTAAAGCCAAATCTTTTATTTTCGTTGTAGATAGAGTGGTAAGATTGTTGTCAGAGCCCCTGTCAGGTTTTTATTGCTGTCTGTGTCCCCACTGGGGAGATTTACCCTCTGTATTACCCTGCTGAACGCCATCACTGGGAGTTAAAGCCCCACTGGGGGTAGCGGAAAAAAATGACTCTTGCAGTGGGACCTCCCAAACTGCAAGGGTTAAATGCTTGCTAAGGTAGAGATCTAAGCTGTAATACTTGCCATACTGGTTTTCCTGGCATGCTGTGTGACCAATTAAATTCCCCCGAGCTGCTTCCCTTTCGCCACTCCACCAATTGTAGGCTTTCTGACATCATCACGTACAATGTAGGACCAAGGGTTCTGCATTGTACATGCTGACAGCAAGTGTCTACCTTCATTCTGAAGTGTAGTAGAAAAGATTAGAGGGCTGGCTGCAGGGGGAGCAAAGAATAAGGTACGTTTTCTACATCTTATTCTTCCCCCCTAGAGTTAGTAAACTTTGAACCTCTGCAGTGTGGGGGAGCCCCACTTCAAATTTGTATTTTTTTTTTATTCCAGCATTTAGCTTAAAATAATTCAACATTATGAGTTGTCACCAGAACAGGAATAGATATGAAATTTTCACATGGACACATCTTTTCTGGTGATAACTTTGGAGAGATTTCCTCTCACTTTCTGTTATGTCTACAGCTCAGGAAGTAAAGGAAAGTCTTCCTAATGGTGCAAACAAATATGACAGGGGCTTAACCTCCATTCTTGCTCTATCCAAAATGAAAAAAGTATTTACGTAAACTTGCACAACTCCATAGATGGCATAAAACCTTTTTTTGCAATCATCATTATTATCATTATATTTGAAAATATTTAGAAAACACAACTGTACTGGAAGCCACTTTCTTAACCTCCCTGGCGGTATTCCCGAGTCTGGCTCTGGGTGGAATTTCAGTACCATTAGCAGTATCCCCGAGCCAGACTCGGGATTGCATCGCAGTATCCAGGCAGAGTTACTTACCTTGTCCCCGGGATCCTGCGATGTCTCCCCGCTGTGTCAGCGAGCTGTTACCTCGAACGATTCACACAGTGCCCCGAGTGCCACCGAGCTCCGTTCCCTGCGACGTTGCGACGCACAGGGGCGGAGATGGGCACCAAATTCAAAAAAATAAAAACACAGTACACATACAGTATACTGTAATCTTATAGATTACAGTACTGTATAAAATAATTTCACATCCCCTTTGTCCCTAGTGGTCTGTCCAGTGTCCTGCATGTACTTTTATATTATAAAAACTGTTCTTTCTGCCTGGAAACTGTAGATTGTCCATAGCAACCAAAAAGTGTCCCTTTATGTCAAAAGTGGTTTTAGACCAGCTAGAAAACAGCCATAATAAATTAGAATCACTTGCAGAATTGAGCGATAGTGATTTGTGGGGAAATTTATCATCAAACACTGAAAGTAATGACAGCGAAAATTCTGCAACTGAGCAAATTTCAGTGTTTTTGATTTGATTACATTATTGAATAATTTTTATTATTATTATATTATTTGTTATAATTATTTTTAGTTATTTATTATATTATAATTATTGATTTTGTGTTTCAAACTTTATCATACCCGGGATGTCTTATAGACTCTGGTTTGGACAGATTTAAGTGAGTTATTTCTAAGAATTACAGGCCTACACTATAAAACGCCAAATTTCCATGCAAAACAACTCAGCATCAAAAAACCTGACATAATCATACCGCCAGGGAGGTTAAAGGAGAAGTAGGGCCAAAGCTCTTTTGGCCCTTTTTCTACTGTGGATCACAGAAGTGCACTTAGTTTGGGACTCCTGTGACCCATATTCAGCGGACAACGGGTTAATGTCTGCTGTCAGGTGACATAACTCAGGCAGTCCAGGCTCTGGACTGCCTGGAACCTAGATGCCTGGACCCACAGCTGGCTCAGGCTCTCAGCAAGCCACTGGGAGTCCGCTTCTGCCCCTCCACAGCCTGGCACTCCAGTGAGCGCTGGAGGGGCAGAGCAGAAAGCTGGTGACTGACTGTCACCGGCTCATTGTTTACTGAAGACCTAGAATTGAGCTATCAGCAGGTCTTTGATCGCTCAGGTCTCGGTCGTAAAGACAGCGGGGGATCGATGCTACATTCACCTAGGTGAGTATAAATGTCCATTTTGTAAATTCCCATACTCTATTAATGTCAGAGATTAAAGCTGGACTTTCATTAATGTAAGTCAGCATGTGGTTTAGTGGCTAAATTTAAGGTACACTTATTTTTATCACATATCTTAGAAAATTATGCTTGTATATGACTTATGTAATGTGTGCATACATGAATATGACTTACAATTTCTGTGTTTTCATCTGTTTTTCCTGTTATGTTGCCAATTACCTTCTCATAATAATCATCAAGTTGTAGTGGGTTCATTTCACCACGGTCTGAGTATAAAAGAAAACTATTGTTCAGAAAAGTACTAAAAAAAGTATAAGAAGTTTATCAGTGTTTGTATTGTTCTCTGTATGAGGTACTTGGCAAAACTTCTGATTTATGTGCAGGCCAGTTTTTTGTGACTGGTTTGGATCACTCCAAAGTGTTTAACATGACAATGGAATGAAGGTGATATGCAACAGGGAGGAGTTATGGCGTTTGTGAACAAGTTCCTGGTCAATGCTACATGGCTGCCAGTGCTACAAAAATAGTGTTGTAGCAGATAGTGTAGTTAAATATTCCAGTCTTTAGCAGTACAGGTTGTACTTTACTTATAAACCCTGTAGTAGCACAGGAGGCAACAGCTTGAATGAAAATCATACCTGGTTTTAACAGGTACCTGTTCTTATTTCCGCTCGGAAGTTTTCCTCCTTCCCTCCCTCCCTGTCACAGGTCCCAGAATCCTGCAGGACCATTCACAATGAGGCATTGGCAGTATGAAACCAACTGTGAAGTGTTGCAGGTGTCAATTTTAAGTTAATGACACCCCAAAACAATTTAGAAATGGCAATGAACACCCATGCAATCTGAAAAAAAAAAGATGCCTGCACACTTTTCGTGTGGTGCGATTTGAGCCCATACAAAAGGAATGGGCTTCAATCTCACTGAAGAAAATAGCCCTAAGACCCTTTTCACACTGGGGCGGGAGCAGCGTCGGCGGTAAAGCGGCGCTATTTTGTTTTACCGCCAATTTCACAGCACTATTCGGCCGATATCGGGGCGGTTTTACCCCCCGCTACCGGCCGAGAAAGGGTTAAAACCTCTGCAGAGGCGCATTGCCGGCGGTATAGCCGCGGTGTCCCATTGATTTCATTGGGCAGGAGCGATATATACACACCGCTCCTTCACCGCTCCAAAGGTGCGGCAGGCAGGACCTTTTTTACCGTCCTGCTAGAGCACCGCTCCAGTGTGAAAGCCCTCAGGCTTTCACACTGGAGAGACAGCAGCGGCTGTTTAGGGTCGGTTTGTAGGCGATATTTTAACCCTCCTGGCGGTATCCCCGAGCATGACTCGGGGTGGATTTTTTCTGCTAAAATCGGTAACCCCGAGTCACGCTCGGGGTAGCTATGCAGAGCCTGCAGCGCGTGCTGGCTTACCTTGTTCCTGGATCCAGCGATGTCACCGCGCTGTGTGAGCGAGCGGGACCTCGCTCGATTCACACAGTGTCCTCCTGTGCCGTCGATCTCCGTTCCCTGCGACGTTACGACGCACGGGAGCGGAGATCGGCGCCAAAACACACCTAAACACATGATAATAAAGCTGATAATAAAGCTGTTATGGGCTCACTACCTATGAAGTGGGTATAGAAAAGAATCACCCCCCTTTAAAATAATCACATTTTGTTGCTTTGCAGCCTGAAATAAAGACAGACACAACACATTTAGACTTTGCAAAATTCACTCACTCTTCTTTGCAGAACTGCTCAAGTTCAGTCAAATTTGATGGTGACCGTTTGTGGACTGCAGTCTTCAAGTCCTTCTACAGATTTTCAATGTGGTTTAAGTCTGGGCTCTAAATAGGCCATGCAAGGACATTCACCTTTTTTTTCCTTCAACCATTGTGTGGTCATTTTTGCTGTGTGCTTTAGGCCATTGTGTAAACCAGGGGTGGCCAACCAGTGGACCGGGGACCACATGTGGCACGCGGAGCCCTCTGATGTGGCCCGCGACCTCCTGCTCTGGACTGGTGGGTTGGCAAACCCAGATCGCAGGTTGCCGACCCACCATACCGCAGCATCAGTGTTGTGAATGAAGCTGGTGGTAGAGGAAGAACGCAGCTGCGGAGCAGAGCCCCATAAGCCAATGCGTCCTCTACAGAACCAGCTTTTGCCACAAGTGAAGTCTATGGCAAAGTTCAGCTAACCCGTAGGATAGACACAGGTGCACTAGGCTGCACTCGCGGTGTGGGTAAACTACAGCACATCAGTGTGAAAGCAGTCTTGGGCCCTTTTCACATGATCAGCCCGACCAAACGGGACCCTCAATAGCGACAGATGTCCGTTTACGCCCGACTACCTCCAATCCAAACAGAAGGAAATTTATCCCCTTCCATATGGGCGGATCGGAGGGCCTATAGAGTAGCCGTGACCTGTCATCCGCCTTCTCCGCTCATTGTGGCCCACGACTGGTTACCAAGTTGCTTAAGTGGCCCTCACTCTTCAAAAGGTTGGGCACCCCTGGTGTAAACCTTCTTCCCATTGACAACTTTATGGCAGAGGGCAGCAGATATTCCTCAAGAATCTGACGGTATTTTGCCCCATCCATTATATTAGACATATTGTTTGGTATTGAGGCCAAATAATACAATTTTAAGGCCCGTACACACGGTCAGACTTTCGTGTGTACGCTCCATCGGACAAACTTTTTCGGGTTTCATCGGACAAAAAGTTCAGTCTGCAAACGGACAAACTTTACAACAACAAAAGTCTGATGGTGCCTAGTCCGACCGTGTGTACAGCAAGCCATCAGACTTTTTTCCGAAGTACAAACACGCATGCCCAGAATCAATGTTAAAATCAACCAACAATAGCAGAAGTTAACCAAACGGTGGCGGTAAAGAGCAGAAAAGAGCAGAAAAACCATGTGATGTTGGGAAAGTTTTAGAAAAGTTTGCAGAAAAGTCAGAGCGTGTGTATGCTATGGGTGTGACCGGACAAATGACTTTGTACAAAAATCCAAAGGGAAAGTTTGTCGGATGTCCGACCGTGTGTACGAGGCTTAAGTCTCATCTGACCATAATGCCCCGTACACACGATCGGTTTTCCTGTTGGAAAAAGTCAGATGAGAGCTTTTGGAATCCCGACCGTGTGTATGCTCCATCAGACTTTTTCCAACGGAAAAACTGCTGGAAAAAGATAGAGAGCAGGTTCTCTTTTTTTTCGTCTGGAAAAAATCTGATCGGAATTTCCTATCGTGTGTACAAATTCCGACGAGCAAAATTTCGACGCATGCTCGGAAAACAAAGCGACGCATGCTCAGAAGCAAAGAACCCTAATTTTCTCGGCTCGTCGTAGTCTTTTGCTTCACCGCGTTCTTGGCAGTCAAAAGTTCACCAAACTTTTGTGTGACTGTGTGTATGCAAAGCAGGCTTGATCGGGATTGTGTGTACGGGGCATAATAGCTTTTGCCATGTGGCCTCAGAATCTTCATGCTGCTTTTTGGAAAAGATCAATGGTGACTGTATGTGGCCTTTCTTGAGGAGTGGCTTTTTTCTTGCAACCCTCCAATACAAGCCACATTTGTAGAGAATTTGTGATATTGTTGTCACATGCACAAAAAGACAACTCTTTGTCATAAATTCCTGCAACTGCTTCAGAGTTGCTGTACACCTCTTGGTAGCCTGTCCAGTTTCCTCATAGCTCTTTTATCTAGTTTGGAGAGAAATCCTGATCCAGGGAGGGTCTGTGTTATACCAAATGCCTTCCACTTCTTAATAATAGACTTCACTGTGCTTCTAGGCATTAATAAAGCCTTTAACATTTTTTTTGTATCCATCTCCGTGCCTGTCCACAACTTTATGCTGGAGATCTTTTGACAATGCCTTGCCACCCAAAATTGATTGTTTCCTTCAGTTGTACCACCAGGGACTGAAATGCTGCAGGAAAGCTCTTTTCATGCTGAGGTAATCAAAATGACGACAACTGATCACAGTTGAAAGTTAAATGGATTTGTGTGCCATTGAGAAAGTGATTAGCTACACCAGATTTCGTTTACAAGTAATTTTTAGGAGAGGGGTGATCCTTTTTCCAACTTAGTGATTCTGTTTTGATTTATTTTTTATTTTTTTCTGACATGTTGGTGTTATATCTTTCACTTGGATATGATTATTTTCAAGAGGTTGATTCTTTTCTATACCCACTGTACATTTGTTTAATTAACACTATTTTATTATTTAATAAGATAGATATCTGGCACTAAAGGAGGTGAGTTCTGCACATATTCTGGTTTGATTTATGTAATTTTGTGTGGGACACGCACTGTGCGATCAAGCTCCCAACAGGATTTGTAATTTGTCACTGCATGGAGATATAATCCTTTTTGTTTAGATTTCACCAAAAAAAATCATATCTATCGTATCTACCTGTGAAGCTGTGGTTGTACGTTGTTAACCACTGAGATTTGATTGAATTCCTCTGTAAATTGATTGTCCTTTCAGATGGTGTTTCTTCATATGTCTTGTACAGTGGGTTAGGAGCCACAGTCTTTGGGGGACTTGGGTAGTAGATCTGGTCATTTTCATGATAGAATTTTGGGAACTGAAAAAAAAAAAAATACTAAAGCTTAGTATACCCATATTGAAAGTATTGAAATAAAACATTACAAGAAGAAATATGAAAAGACAAGTGTAAAAGTTATTGGTTTTCAAAAGATCACATACTTGACAAATCTCCCAATAAGATTTGCGCCACACCTCCTCTTCATACCTGCCTCAACTGTTACCCTCTGGTATTATCTTTACAACTCCCTTCCAGCTGCTGCCTATCCTTGTCTGGGATCTACAGTACTACAGTCAACAGAAAAGGAGCAGTGGGATAAGACGGCTCAGATAACTGGTACACTAAAGTTGAGAAACCATTGTAGCACCCTTTATTGTTCAACTAGTGCAGGTAACTGTATTTTGTGACTCATGGTAGTTGCATGAGTCTGTTAATTGGGTCAGGATTTAGAATCAGATTAGGCTGGAAGGCTCTGCAGACCAGTCCTCTATTGCCTCCCCTAGTTCTGGAGATCCCTGGAAATTTCTAGAAGCTAGTGGGCAGAGGTAAAGAGGCTGGGTCTGAATGTTGATGGGAGTTTGGACCAATCCCCAGGCAGGAGGCCTGGCAGGGTGGCTGAACCCCCCAATAAATATAGTGGAGCCTGAGCAGCAGGGGCGCTGGGTGGAAAATGGACTGCTGTTGTTTGTGTGGCCTGGGAGGGGACCCCGGGCTGGGGGCTCTGCCTCCAGGCTGAAGCTGAGAAAAGGAAGAAAAGGAAGCCTAAGACCTTTGGTCTATCGGATTGGCATAAGAAGATCTGATTAGTTGGAGGCCTGAACAGGAGACTTGCCAGGTGCCGCGGGAAGCAAAGGACAGTCCCGGCCTCAACACACCCACAGGCATACAAGATGAAAGACTGCCGGACGTAGCATACTTTCCAAGGAAAGCGTTGTGCAGAATCCTGATCCCTTGTCCTGGGGTGTTCTTCAGAGCAGCCAGGTTGGCTGGTAGGAAAGTATCTGCAAGTGTCAGACCTGGTGCAGCTCTGCAGAGGAGACAAGATACCTCTGCATACAGTTTGCAACTTTGTGCTATTTCACTAAAGAGGATTGAGCACTCCTGGTCCGTAAAGGATCTTGTCACTGATCCATAGGGACTGTGTTTATTTCGGAGGGAGTATAGTTTAGGATCTTCGTTTTACATACAGAGATCTTCATTCTCTACAGAGAAGGAAGTTGTCCTCATCTGTTTCTTCAAATCAAGTTGGGCATCCCATAATCCCTATACCCTATCCAAGTTCCTTTCCCCAATAAAGCAACAAAAACAAACCCATGGACTGATTTCTTGTGGCTGGATTGAAGTAGGAAATGCGTGTTGCCTGGCTGTGCATAAATAGGGAGAACCAGTAACCAGCGGCTCCGGCTGGGGTAGCGCTACACCAGAAATGCTTACTTGGAAGTTCAATGTGCGCAGAGAAGATTGGTAAACTCCATCTATGCCCAGGCTTGTATTCACCACTTTGGAAGTCCCTGACTCCCAAGAAAAGGAATGTGAGCCCAAGACCCCAACAACCACCACACTTAGGATGCAAAGCTGGAGGAGACTAGTGAATTCCTGTTCAAGAATCTTCTCTGCACGTGCTCCACATTGAGCACATTTGGATTCTTAATTTTAGTATTTATGTGATGGACATAGAAGAAGCATCAGGGGTCTAACAGATTTCTGACTGAACCCATAAAGAGAACGTATCACCTGACTAAAAAAATGTATCATATGCTATCCTTTGACAATTTGCAATTTTCCTATCATGTATTACACATCATGTCTACACAACGTAGCCAATTTCTCCACCATCTTTCTTCTGCATATAAAATGCATCTTCCACAGTGTTTGAAATATCCCCAACTTTGCCCATTATGAAACAATTGAAATTTCTGGTGTTTGTCTTGTCAGCATGTAGAAGTGCTTAGAGAGTTAAAGAGAATGGAAGAATGTTGCTGTAAAATGTAAAGGACTGGTTTGACTAAAAAGAAATATGACACTAGCCCCATAAAGTGTAATAGCTAACGTGTGATCTCCATGGAAACTGATGTGGAAGTGCAAGTAAAACATATGGAAATTCAGTTAAGTAAGCTTTACTACCCTTTCTACTGCATGCATTTTGTTCAAAGATAAACTTTTCAAGTATGATGCAGAAAAATGGCAGAATTCATACACATAAGATGGGAAGAGCTGATGAATCTGTAGAATTGTGTTATATATTTTCTTATTTTATATCAGCTAAAGGTATAGCTTATATAAATAAATCAACAGAAATATCAGCCTTATAGAAAAACCATTCCCAATAAGACATTTATGATGTCCTGTACAACACTTATAAGCCCTGTGTTTGCTATGCTAATGGCAGCCAGCTATTGTCTTTGCTAGTTCAGACCTATCCCTCTCACCTGTTGTACCTCACTATTAGCACCCTATTGTGGGCTTGCTATCCAATAGGACATAAATACCTGTTATCCTGAAAATGTTATCCTTCTGTATGTGGGGCCCTGGTGAAGAAGTTTGGCCTCCGGCTATGGGGGAGCGCTGAACCCACATGAGTGACCAGTACAGTATAATCAAGCATGCTGTCCCCCCATGCTAACACATGCACAATCTGACCACCAAGCAATTTATATAATAGATTTGGGCACAGAGCTACATGTTGATATCACAAATAAGCATGTTTGTGTATAGACATGGACAGCTTAGGTCTGCAAAACGTTCCTAAAGAGTGCTCATCATTGACATCCTGTTTTCTGCTTATTTCTGCAGAACAGAAATGTTCATGTCATTTCAATGGCTACTTTTAGGCTCAGCAAGCCCAACAATCAACAACCAACTACTAGTTTAGTCCTATCTCATACTTTTTTAGGTTGGCTAGTAAATCTGGTTAATTAAAAGAAATATTCTGTGTTCAGTGTAAATATCTTGCAAAATGTGGCAATTCACACTAAACTAGACAGCTGCACTCACTGTATTTCACATTACAATACAAAGCTAATTTCAAGAACAGGGGATGTGTTGTTCTATCATTTAAAGTGCATATAAGTACATTCAAATTCATATGTAAATACAATAAATCCTGAATAAATTACAGTATCAAATGTGAAATGGATATACTGTATATGCAGAACAATAATCCCATAATTCATAAAGTCCATATAGCAATATAAAGAAAAAGAAAACAAATCAATCCCAATAGCAGTGATAAAATTATATGTAATGAAAAAACAAAGTGCTCCACTCACGCACTTTATAAGATCTCAGTTTCCCCAGTGACGACGTCCATTAGGATGAAATGTCCAACGGAGATCTCGGTTGCCCCAGTGACGACATCCATTAGAACGAAACGCGTAGGCCAGAGTTTGCAGCAGTCACGTCATCAAACCCTCCGGGGTGCTGGACGATTTTTATATGTGTGGTGCCTGTTTACTCTTTGCATGTGTAAGTACATTACAGGCATACCCCACTTTTAAGTACACAATGGGGTTTATTTACTAAAGCTGGAAAGTGAAAAATCAGGCTCACTTCTGCATAGAAACCAACAAGCTTCTAAACACAGCTTGTTCAATTAAGCTTTGGTAATAAAACCTGGAAGCTGATTGGTTTCTATGCAGAAGTGAGCTTGATTTTGCACATTCCAGCTTTAGTAAATAAACCCCATTGTGTACTTAAAAGTGGGGTATGCCTGTACTTTTTTTTAAATAAACTGGGATTTAAGATACTGCACACTGAGTGTCCCTCTTCCTCTTCACATGTGAATTGAAGTTTTATACACGGCTGCAAGTATGTTGCCCTAGCCTTGAAGGTTGAAGGTGGTCTGAGAAGCACACATTAAGAGTGTGCATCACTGTCTGGAATGCTTAGGTGTTTCCAGTCGGAGCTGTATTATCTCAATCACTCCAACCAATTGAGAGTTGTTTTCACCCGGCCACAGCTAGACCTTGGAATGAGATCTTAATATCTGGTAAGAGGCGATATTATTCCTCCTTTCGTGGAGCACAATTGGGTGATTACCTGAAGCACAGGGATCTTAGGAAGCATATGAGTGGAGCATATCATTTTATCACTCATATCGGGACAATTTTTTTCCTTTCTCTTTTGCATTAGATTGCTATATGGACTTTATGAAGTACAGGATTAATGTTTAGTATATACAGCATCTCACAAAAGTGAGTACACCCCTAACATTTTTGTAAATATTTTATTATATCTTTTCATGTGACAACACTTAAGAAATTACACTTTGCTACAAGGTAAATTAGTGAGTGTACAGCTTGTATAACATTGTAAATTTTCTGTCCCCTCAAAATAACTCAAAACACAGCCATTAATGTCTAAACCGCAGGAAACAAAAGTGAGTACACCCCTAGGTGAAAATGTCTAAAGTGTCACTATTTTGTGTGGCCACCATTATTTTCCAGCACTGCCTTAACCCTCTTGGGCATGGAGTCACTAGAGTTTCACAGGTTGCCTCTGGAGTCCTCTTCCACTCCTTCATGATGACATCATGGAGCTGATGGATGTTAGAGACCTTGCACTCCTCCAACTTCCATTTGAGGATGCCCCACAGATGCTCAATAGGGTTTAGGTCTGCAGATATGCTTGGCCAGTGCATCACCTTTACCCCAGCTTCTTTAGCAAGGCAGTGGTCATCTTGGAGGTGTGTTTGGGGTCGTTATCATGTTGGAATACTGCCCAGCGGCCCAGGGAGGGGATCATGAAAATAAAATGACATCACAAAACATTATGCATGCTGATTGGTTCACATTATACATTTTACTCCCAGTTACCCTCCCCCTGTGTGGTTTGTCCTTGGCATGAAGCCCTCATTGGTCAGTTCATATAGGGATGGTTTCTTCTTAGAAATCCATTCTTGGGCATGCACACACACCCTTGTGAATCAACGTGTCATAAAGAGTCCATTGTCAGCTCAGCAAGTTTCCTTCCAAGCGTCACACAAGCTTTCAGGAGATCCGAGTGAAAAAGGAGGGGGAGGCTTTCCTGTTACAATTGAGGAATTTAGAAGGGAGGGGGGACGTAGTGAGAGCGAAGAGTGGGGGGGAAATGACATCTGCTCTTAATAATAATCCTTTGTATTTTCAATGCTGAGTCCATAACTTTCTTCAAAACACAATATCTGACAATTCTTTTCAAGGAAAATATACACTTCATTTCAGTGGCTCTAATCATAACACAAAATACAATTTTCATTTTAGTACTTCCATCACATGAGTACTGTCAGGCTGACCCCCCCCCCCCTTCAGTCTCTGCAGCAATGCTGGCAGCACTCATAGGTCTATTTCCCAAAGACAACCTCTGGATATGACGCTGAGCATGTGCACTCAACTTCTTGGGTCGACAGTGGCAATGCCTGTTTTGAGTGGAACCTGTCCTGTTAAACTTCTGTATGGTCTTGGCCACTGTGCTGCAGCTCAGATTCAGGGTCTTGGAAATCTTCTTATAGCCTAGGCCATCTTATGTAGAGCAACAATTCTTCTTTTTAGACCATCAGAGAGTTCTTTGCCATGAGGTGCCATGTTGAACTTCCAGTGACCAGTAAGAGGGTGAGAGCGATAACACCAAATTTCACTCACCTGCTCCCCATTCACATCTGAGACCTTTTAACACTAACAAGTCACATGACACCAGGGAGGGAAAATGGTTAATTGGGCCCAATTAGGGGCGTACACAAATTTGTTGCCAGCACATAGACATTAATGGCTATGTGTTGAGTTATTTTGAGGGGACAGCAAATTTACACTGTTATACAAGCTGTACACTCACTACATTGTAGCAAACTGTAATTTCTTCAGTGTTGTCACATTAAAAGAAATAATAAAATATTTACAAAAATGTGAGGGATGTACTCACTTCTGTGAGATACTGTATATGAATTTCACATTTAATACTGTAATTTATTCGGTATTTATTTATTGTATTTACTTATGAATTAGAAAGCACTTATATGCACTTTAATAGATAGCGCAACCACATTTCTTGATGAAATCTGGTTGGTTGACTGTGTTTATGGCTTCCGTTATACTATATTCTGGTTATTGTCACATGTGTAACCAAATCTAATTTTGTTCAGCTTCTTGTTTCTCAATATAAGTGAGAATATACATATTTATACAATATACTTACATGATAGTAACCTTGCTGACCTGGCCAGGTCAAAGCCATCTTTTGTGAATTTGAAGGAATAGCAATTACCTCATGCCTGTATGGATTACCTGAGACATAATAGACAAAAGACAGTAAGTAACACAATCTATTCTCTGAAACAGATCTACATAATGGTTGTTAAATTAAAATGGCAATGTCTTTTCTGGCCAGCAGTATTTTGATAAACCGTTGCTGCATACAATTTCAAGCGAGAACTTACTTATTTTATTCACATGTATTAAATCTGCAATATCTTTTATGTGTTTGCCGATCAAAAGATTTTTTGTAGACTTGACTTGATACCAGATTGATATACATTATCAGCAAAACCGCACCTTTCACAATCGTGACCTGGTCAGGCATATTAGCAGCTTCTTGAGCTAGTAGGCATAAATGAGTGCTAGCCAAAAAAGGTGGATGCCTAGTTTTACTGGCTCAGTATAATAATGTTATACACTATATACACACTACATAACTGCAGAAATCACATTTTAAACACTCATTTTTTATTTCCAGCAGTATAGGAGGTTATTTTTATGACCATAAAAGCTATAAAACACTTAAAGTAGAAGTACAGCCAAAGTTTGTTCTGCACTCCTATGACATGTTTTCAGCTGACAACAGGCTCATGCCTGCTGTCAAAAAGAAAACAAGGACCATTGGCGCCTCAGCCTTGCACAACACTGAAATGTATTTAAAGGTAAAATTGCATACTCACAAATGAGTGGAAAAATCAAGCAGATAATAAAAATTCCATCGTGTGCATCATCCATCAAGATCTGCTGGCCAGTAAACTTAAGTGGTATCAAAGTCCAAAGACAGCTGACACATTTCAAGGGGTATCCCCTCTTCTTCAGAGCTTGTTTGTTTCCTTTTTGAAGCCTGTCACAGAGCTAGTCCAGGCTCGGGCAAGATCACGACAATGAAGTCGGGATCTGCCCACGTGCCTGTTCCGACCCCCATCTCAGCCTCTTAGCGAGCCTTTGAGAGCCTAAGCTGGCCGCTTCCGCTCCCTCTAAAGTCCAGCGCTCCAGTGAGTGAGGAGGGGGCAGAGCAGAGAGCAGTGACTGACAGTCACCAGCTCTTTGTTTAGGGAGCCCTGAGAACCGAGAGATCAGCAGTGTTTGATCGCTCAGTTCTCAGTGTTAGAGCTGGCGGGGGACCGATGCTGCATCCACCTAAGTAAGTATAATTCTGAAAAAAAGGGGGGGGAGGGGATAAATTGGGACTTTAAATGATACGCATGGGAATGTATACGCCTCCATCCCTATAATTGTATGCAAAAATGGGGGAATATGGGACTTTAAATGAAGTGTGTGTGGCGAGACCAAGAAAATTCATAGGAGTATAAAAAAATCTGTGGCCCGGATTCAGATAGGAGATACGACGGCGTATCTCCTGATACGCCGTTGTATCTCTGAGTCCGGCTGTCGTATCTATGCGCCTGATTCAGAGAATCAGTTACGCATAGATATCCCTAAGATCCGACTGGTGTAAGTGTCTTACACCGTCGTATCTTAGGCTGCATTATCACGCTGGCCGCTAGGTGGCGCTTCTGTATAGTTGCGCGAGGAATATGCAAAGTAGTTAGTTAGGTCGATTCAGAAACGTACATCCGGCCGGCGCATTTTTTTACGTCGTTTACGTTAGGCTTTTTTCGGCGTATAGTTACCCCTGCTATATGAGGCGTAGCTAATGTTAAGTATGGCTGTCGTTCCCGCGTCGAGTTTTGAAAATTTTACTTTGTTTGCGTAAGTCGTTCGCGAATAGGGCTGGTAATTTACATTCACGTCGAAAGCAATGACGTTTTGCGGCGGGTTTTCGAGCATGCGCACTGGGATTTTTTCACGAACGGCGCATGCGCCGTTCAAAAAAGACGTAAACTACGTGGGGTCAACTCAAATTTAAATAAAACACGCCCTCAACATCCCCATTTGAATTAGGCGGGCTTACGCCGCCACACATACGTTACGCCGCCGTAACTAAGGGCGCAAGTTCTTTCTGAATACAGAACTTGCGCCCAAAGTTACAGCGGCGTAACGTATTTTAGATACGCTACGCCGGGCGGACAGATAGACCATTCTATCTGAATCCGGCCCTGTATGTTTAATTTTCTAGACCAGTAATGGCATGACATATACCAATAATACATACATGGTAAAAAGGAATGACAATATACATTTTAAAATAGTAAAGACAGCAGATATACATAATGATCCTCCATGTGATGAGGTATGCAGGATAGGGTCTGATAAAGATTATTAAACCATCTGACAATGGTTTGTGGTACCACATGCCCTGATTCCAGCTGATAATTAGATTTTAGGCATGGCCAGCTATTTCTTTCTACACTAGTATTCCCTATGTTTGGTTGTTACACTAGATCACACTCGTTATGTATATCCCTTTCCAGATTATTGACGCATCCGGCTCCTGATGAGTGGATTGAGTCCACGAAACACGTCAAACCCATTCAGATGCATTTATTTACACCAACAGTGTCAGATGATTTAACCATCTTTATCAGACGATATCCTGTGAATTTGTTTGCCTCATGACATGGAGGATCATTATGTATATCTTATATTGCAATGTGCCATGCTGTCTTTACTATTTTAAAATGTATATTCTCATTCTTTTTTACAGTGTATGTATTATTGGTATATGTCATGCCATTACTGGTCTAGAAAATTAAACATACAGATTTTTTTGTACTCCTATGAATTTTCTTGGTCTCGCCACACACACACTTAATTTAAAGTCCCACATTCCCCCCGTTTTTGCATAAGTTAAAGTAAGTTAAAAACTTTGTTTTTTTAGATTTGGATAATGTACAGAGGGATTATAACGCCTGTTAGTTTGTATTGCTGTCTGTGCCCCCATTAGTGAGATTCACCCTCTCTATTTTTCCTGTTTACCATTATCATTAACCACTTACCCCCCGGACCATATTGCTGCCCAAAGACCAGAGTACTTTTTGCGATTCGGGACTGCGTCGCTTTAACAGACAATTGCGCGGTCGTGCGACGTGGCTCCCAAACAAAATTGGCGTCCTTTTTTTCCCACAAATAGAGCTATCTTTTGGTGGTATTTGATCACCTCTGCGGTTTTTAGTTTTTGCGCTATAAACAAAAATAGAGCGACAATTTTGAAAAAAATGAATATTTTTTACATTTTGCTATAATAAATATCCCCCAAAAATATCTAAAAAAAAAAATTTTTTCCTCAGTTTAGGCCGATACGTTTTCTTCTACATATTTTTCGTAAAAAAAAAATCGCAATAAGCGTTTATTGATTGGTTGCGCAAAAGTTATAGCGTTTACAAAATAGGGGGTATTTTTATGTCATTTTTATTATATTTTTTTTACTAGTAATGGCGGCGATCAGCGATTTTTTTTCGGTACTGCGACATTATGGCGGACACTTCGGACACTTTTGACACATTTTTGGGACCATTGGCATTTTTATAGCGATCAGTGCTATAAAAATGCATTGGATTACTATAAAAATGCCACTGGCAGTGAAGGGGTTAACACTAGGGGGCGGGGAAGGGGTCAAGTATGCCTGGGTGTGTTCCTACTGTGGGGGGGGGTGGCCTCACTAGGGGAAACACTGATCCTTCGGTTCATACATTGTATGAACCGTAGATCAGCATTTCCCCTGCTGACAGGACCGGGAGCTGTGTGTTTACACACACAGCTCCCGGTCCCCGCTCTGTACCGAGCGATCGCGTGTGCCCGGCGGCGATCGCGCCCACCGGGCACACGCACGGGAGTCGGGGGCGAGCGGGGGGCGCGCGCGCGCGCCCCTAGTGGCGGCTGGGAGAGAGGATGTTATACTACGTGCTCTCGCCCAGCCGAGCCAACTTGCCGACGTATAACGGCGGTGGGCGGTCGGCTAGTGGTTAAAAGTGAAAGTAAAATTAAATTCAACATTTTGGGTTGTCCCCAGAATGGGGGATAAATCTTCCAATGGAGACACTAGTTCTGGTGATCTGGGGGATCCTAGGGAATTCCCTTAATTTGCAGGGATTTCCCCTCACTTCATGTTTGACTATAGGACAGTAAGCAAAGGTATACTGTATCTCTGCAATGGGACACATGTGCCAAAAAAGAAAATCTGACAGGGGTTATAACCCACCCTTGCTGTATCCAAAATGAAAAAATACTAGTTGCCTGCCATCCACTGCCTCTCTGTGTTGTGGAGGTAGGGGAGTGGTACAGGTGGTCCCCTAGTTACAAACATCAGACTTACAAACGACTCCTACTTACAAGCGGAAGGAGACAACAGGAAGTGAGAGAAAATCTACCCCTAGGAAGGGAAATTCACTCCTGTAAGGGTTATTATGGGAAAAAGCTACCTCCACTGATGCTTTATCACCAAGGCTTGCTTCCACAACAACCCAACATTTTCAAAATACAATTGTCATTGGGACAGAAAGTGAGGTGAAATCTTCTGAACAGGGGCACAGACAGGAAAACAAACATTACAGGGGTGATAACCCTTCCCTATGCTATCCAAAAAGCTTAAAAATATTTTTTTGGGCTGGAACTACACTTAAAAAATAGCTGTTCTCATTCTCAAATCAATCGCAGAGGGGAAGAGAGAGGAGAGCATTCGGCCGGATTATCAGAGAGTGGGGACCATCGATGTAATAGCTTTCATTTGCATTGCCGTGTGTTCCTGCTGATCGCTGTCACATACAACCCCACCTCCTGGCCTGAGTACTTTGATAGACAGATCACCCGTCCGATGCCAGGCTGTGTGACGTATATCAAAGTACCCGGGCTAGGAGGCGGGGCTGTATGTGACAGGGTCTGGCAGGAACACACGGCAATTCAAATGAAAGCTGTTACAGCAATGTTCCCAACTCTCTGATGATCCAGCCGGAAATCTTCTTCCTCTCCTCTCTTCCCCTGCACAGGTGGGGATGCATTGTTGGGCACAGTTAGGCTGCATTGATGGGCACAGTTAGGCTGCATTGATGGGCACAGGAAGGCTGCATTGATGGGCACAGGTAGGCTGCATTGTTTGGCACAGGTGAGGCTGCATTGATGGGCACAGCAAGGCTGCATTTATGGGCACAGGAGAGGCTGCATTGATGAGCACAGGTGAGGCTGCACTGATGGGCAACGATAAAGTTGTTGTTAAAGGGGTTGTAAAGGTTAGTTTTTTATTTTCTAAATAGGTTATTTTAGGCTAGTGCATTGTTGGTTCACTTACCATTTCCCTTCTAAATGTTTTTTTTTCTTTGTTTGAATTTCTCACTTCCTGTTCCTCCTCAGTAAGCTGTTCTGGCTGACTAACCCCCAGTCAGAGCGGCTCGGATGATGGGGGCAAGCTTACTGAGGAAAAACAGGAAATGAGAAATTTAGACAAAGAAAAAAAACATTTAGAAGGGAAATTGAAGGAAAAGGTAAGTGAACCAACAATGCACTAGCTTAAAGGAACCTATTTCTAAAATAAAAAACAAACATTTACAGCCCCTTTAATATTTATTTTTGTAACTTAATCATTTCATTAAATAATTTATGATTGCATGTTTAGGGGTTTAATTAGGGGCGGGATTAGGGGCGGAGCAGGGTAGGGGTGGGTGGGGCAACTGGTGGCAAGTAAAGCTTAAGACCTGGCGAGTAGCTCAGGACTTGAAATTTTGGGCTTCAATCTATAGAGTCCACACATGCTAAATTAAAATGCAACAACAAATACAGTTGTTCTTGTATAAGACAAACCTTTTGTTTTCTTTAGGACAATTGTAGGATGTCCACATGCTGGTGTCTGTGGGTGGAGTGGAGTACTGCAGCGCACAGGTTCATCTGCTGGTCTGAAGCTTGGAAACACGGCAAACTTAGATATGTGGGAATGGTATGGATGTTCTGCTGGGAAATCAGCTTGTATTTGTTTCTCACTGTGTTAAAAATACAAAATAACAATTTGAAAGGTGGCTCCTTTGATATGCAAAATAAATGTTTTTGACTGAATGTGTTTTATTTGATTTTAGCTTTTTGGAATGTGTGCATTAATAAAAAACAGTGACATCTCATGACTGTCCTGGATTTTATTTTTCTGAATTTTTGGATTTATCACATTCACCTTTGCAGCTCCAAAGGCATCAAATATACAGTATATCTACAATGTGATTTAATTCTGGGACACATGCAAGATTGTTTTTTTGACTATTCACTTTACTCCTATAAAGTGATCTTATCAGTATGGAAAGAAAATATATCAACTTCAAAATATGCTTCAACTAGTAAATTTAAATACAAATATAAAAATAATATATATATATATATACACACACACAAGCACCCCTTTAATATAATCACATTTGGTTGCTTTGCAGGCTAAAGTGAAGACAGACACAGTTTTTGTTTTATCCAGATGCATTTACTCAGTGCAACTAATAATATCCAAGTGAAAGATATAACACCAACATGTCAGAAAAACATTTTCAAAAACAAAATCAATAAGTTGGAAAATGGATCACCCCCTTCCTAAAGATGACGTGCCAACTCAATCAGGTGTAGCTAATCACCTTCTTACTGGCACACAAAGCCATTTGACTTTCAACTGTGATCAGCTGTGGTCATTTTGATTAGCTCAGCATGAAAACAGCTTTCCTGGAGCATTTCAGTCCCTGAAAGAAACAATCAACTATGGGTGGCAATTCTCTATCAAAAGATTTTTGGGATAAAGTTGGGATAAAGTTGTGGACAGGCACAAGTCAGGAGATGGATACAGAAAATTTTAAATGCTTTATCAATCCCTAGAAGCACAGCGAAGTCTAGTATTAAGAAATGGAAGGTATTTGGTACAACAAAGACCCTCCCTGGATGAGGACGTCACTCCAAACTAGATGAAAGAGCCAGTAGGAAACTGATCAGAGAGGCTAACTCATCGTTTTGCTCGTCGAGTTCTGTGTGAAGCCGCCGAGGATCTCGGCGAGCCAACTTTCCTCATTGAACAACGAGGAAATAGAGAGCATGTTCTCTATTTGGCTTCCTCGGCCGAAAGTGTACACACGCCGGGTTTCTCTGCAGAATTCAGCTCCGATCGAGTTTCTGGCTGAATTCTGCCGAGAAACTCGGTCGTGTGTACGAGGCCTGAAGCAGTTGCAGGAATTTACGACAGAGTGGTCATTGGGGTTCATTTATCAAAGCTAGAGAGTGGAAATCTGGTGTAGCTGTGCATGGTAGCCAATCAGCTTCTAACTTCAAGTAAGCTTTGACAACAAAACCTGGAAGCCGATTGGCTACCAGGCACAGCTGCACCAGATTTTGCACTCTCCAATTTTAGTTAATTGACCCCTATGTGTGCATGCAGCAACAATATCACACATTCTCCACAAATGTGGCTTGTATGGGAGGATTTCAGGAAAAAAGCCACTCCTCAAGGAAGGCCACATGCAGTAATGATTGAGTTTTTTCCAAAACGCACCTTGAAGATTCTGAGGGCACATGGAAAAAAGTGTTATGGTCAGATGAGCCGAATATTGAATTATTTGGCTTCAACACCAAACGATATGTCTGATGGAAATCCAATACAGCTCATCATCCAAATAACACCATTCCTACAGTAAAGTATAAAGGGGGTAATATCCTGTTATGGGGTGTTTCTCTGCAGCAGGGACTGGAGCACTCGTCAGGATAGAAGGAAAAATGAATTTGGGCAAAATAACATCAGATTCTTGAGGAAAATCTGCTGCCCTCTGCCAGAAAGGAAATGGGAAGTCAATGGAAAGAAGGTTTACCTTCCAACATGACAATGACCCAAAGCACACAGCAAAAATTATAGCAAAGTGGTTGGAGGAGAAAAGGTTAATGACCTTCCATTAGATATGTACAGAATTTATAAAATGTATTTTGTTTCAGATAGGTTTGTTGTGTTACTAATTTGTTTCATTATGGAATTTGTTTGTTTTGGTTTTGGAATTAGTTTAGTTTCATTTTCGTTAAATGTTGTTTAGTTTTTGTTGCCATTTAGTAATTTTGAAAATAATTCCAACTTTTCAGAAAGATTAGAATTCAGATCGGTCAAAAAACGATCGACCGATTCACATTCTGTGTGAAGAAACAGCTGGTTGTTAACCCCCTTAGCGGTAAACCCGAGCGTGACTCGGGGTGGGTTTTCAATGTTAGGATCGGTATACCCGAGTCACGCTCGGGCTGGACGTGCAGAGTGTGCAGCGCCGCGGCTTACCTGCTCGCTGAATCCACAGGCAAGTTACTTACCTTGTCCCTGGATCCAGCGATGCCTCCCCGCTGTGTGAGAGAGCGGGTCCTCCTCGCTCGATTCACAGTCTCCCCGTGTGCCGCCGATCTCCGTTCCCTGCGACGTTACGACGCACGGGGGCGGAGAACGGCGCCAAATTAAAAAAAGTAAACAAACACATTACATACAGTATACTGTAATCTTATAGATTACAGTACTGTATGTAAAAAATACACACCCCCCTTGTCCCTAGTGGTCTGCCCAGTGTCCTACATGTACTTTTATATAATAAAAACTGTTCTTTCTGCCTGAAAACTGTAGATTGTCCAAAAGTGTCCCTTTATGTCAAAAATGGTTTTAGATCAGCTAGAAAACAGCGATAATAAATTATAATCACTTGCAGAAATGTGCGATAGCGATTTGTGGGGAAATTCGTCATAAAAAAAAAAAATAATGACAGCGACAATTCTGCAACTGAGCAAATTTCAGTGATTTTGAATTGATTACATTATTGAATAATTTTTATTATAATTATATTATTATTTGTTATAATTATTTATAATTATTTATTATATTATAATTTATAATTTTGTTTTTTAAAAAAATGTGAGTTATTCCTAAAAATTACAGGCCTACAGTATAAAACGCCAAATTTCCTTGCAAAATAATTGTACCGCTTTTGGTACGTAATTCCAGACAGAATCATACCGCCAGGGAGGTTAAGCAGTGGGCCAGAAAGCCGGCTGCCTGCATCCTTAACAACCATAAGCAATCATTTGTCAGCAGGCTTGTCCACCCCTTTTCTGACCTGCTGGACTGCGTTCTCGGATAACGGTCTGGTAAGGATTTTGGGGGGACCCCACGCTGTTTTTGTCGGCACTCTTTTCTTTACATTCATCTGTCAGTGGGGAAGCCTCTGACAGATGATGACTCATGGTTGTTAAGGATGCGGGCGGCCAGCTTCCAGGCCCACTGCTTAACAACCAGCGATTTCCTCCCACAGAATTCAAATTGGTCGATCGCTTTTCAACTGATCCAAATTCTTATCTTTCTAAAAAGTTGGAATTACCGTAGTTAAAAAAACTAATAGATTTAATCGAAATTCGTTACTATTCATTACAATTTCATTACAATTTAATTTGGAGATTCGTATACCTCCAAATCTCTGAATAACCAAAAATTTGTCCGAATTTGTATTTAGACCAAAACGAATTACACCTCTCTACCTTGCATGGCTTAGTCATTGAAAGTCTGTGGAAAGACTGCCAGCCACAAATGGTCACATCAAATTTAACTGAACTTGAGCAGTTCTGCAAAGAAGAGTGGGCAAATATTGCAAAGTCTAGATGTGCAAAATTTGTAGAGACATATTCCAACAGACTAAAGGCTGTAATGAAAGCAAAAGGTGGTTCAACAAAATACTGACTGAAGGGGGTGATCCTTTTTCCAACTCAGTGATTCTGTTTTTGATTTTTTCAATTTTTTTCTGACATGTTGGTGTTATCTCTTTCACTTGGATGTTCTAAGTCGCATTGGGTAAATAAAGCCGGATAAAAAAAAACTGTGTATGTCTCCACTTCAGTCTGCAAAGCAACAACATTTGATTATTTAAAAGGGGGGGAGGAGGGGGGTGATCCATTTCTATGCCTATTGTATTTACACCTTTAACCACTTAAGGACCCCTTCATGCCGATATACATCAGCAGAATGGCACGGCTGGGCACAAGCACGTACCTGTACGTCCTCTTTAAGAGCCCAGCCGTGGGGTCGCGAGCTCCGCACCCGCGGGACCCGCGGACCCGATCGCCGCCGGTGTCCCACGATCAGTCACAGGAGCTGAAGAACGGGGAGAGGTGTGTGTAAACACACCTTCCCCGTTCTTCATTGTGGCAATGTCAGTGATTGTCTGTTCCCTGATATAGGGAAAGACGATCACTGATGTCACATGTCCAGCCCCGCCCACCTACAGTTAGAAACACATATGAGGTCACACTTAACCCCTTCAGCGCCCCTAGTGGTTAACTCCTAAACTGCAATTGTAATTTTCACAGTAACAGTGCATTTTTATAGCACTTTTCGCTGTGAAAATGACAATGGTCCCAAAAATGTGTCAAAATTGTCCGATGTGTCCGTCATAATTTCGCAGTCAAGAAAAAAATCACTGATCTCCGCCATTAGTAGTAAAAAAAAATTATTAATAAAAATGCCATAAAACTATTCCTTATTTTGTAAACGCTATAAATTTTGCGCAAACCAAACGATAAATGCTTATTGCGTTTTTTTTACCAAAAATAGGTGAAAGAATATGTATCGGCCTAAACTGAGGAAAAAAGTAAAAAATATTGATTTTTTTTCAAAATTGTCACTCTATTTTTGTTTATAGCGCAAAAAATAAAAACCGCAGAGGTGATCAAATACCACCAAAAGAAAGTTCTATTTGTGGGAAAAAAAGGACGCCAATTTTGTTTGGGAGCCACGTCGCACGACCATGCAATTGTCAGTTAAAGCGAAGCAGTCCCGAATTGCAAAAAGGGGCAAGGTCCTTAACCTGCATAATAGTCCGGGTCTTAAGTGGTAAAAAAATATATTGTAATAGTTTGGTAAGTTCTAATGTTCACACCATCAGCCTTTCACAACTTCCAAATCCACATGTATTCAAATGTTGACTAACCTGAGAGAAGCAGCAGGAGGTTTTGGATACCTAAAAATATAAATAAGAATAGTTACTTATTTTTCTGTGTTGGCAGAATATAACTCAACTAAAATGTACTGTACTGATTATGGTTATTTATCTGTTGCAGTCCTTTAACCTGCCTGGCGGTGTTCCCGAGACTGACTCGGGGTTAGATTTTCCTGCTACGATCGGTAACCCCGAGTCAGTCTCGGCTTGCCTCGCTGAATCCACAGGCACTTTTTACTTACCTTGTCCCTGGATCCAGCGATGCCACCGAGCTGTGTGAGCGAGCGGGACCTCGCTCGATTCACACAGTGCCTCCGTGTGACGCCGATCTCCGTCCCCTGCGACGTTACGACGCACGGGGACGGAGAACGGCGCCAAATTCAAAAAAGTAAACAAACACATTACATACAGTATACTGTAATCTTATAGATTACAGTACTGTATGTAAAAAAAACACACCCCCCCTGTCCCTAGTGGTCTGTCCTGTGTCATGCATGTACTTTTATATAATAAAAACGTTTCTTTCTCCCTGCAAACTGTAGATTGTCCATAGCAACCAAAAGTGTCCCTTTATGTCAAAAATAGTTTTAGATCAGCTAAAAAACAGCGATAATAAATTATAATCACTTGCAGAATTGTGCGATAGCGATTTGTGGGGAAATTCGTCATAAAAAAAAAAAAATAATGACAGCAACAATTCTGCAACTGAGCAAATTTCAGTGATTTTAATTTGATTACATTATTGAATAATTTTTATTATAATTATATTATTATTTGTTATAATTATTTATAATTATTTATTATATTATAATTTATAATTTTGTTTTTAAAAAAATGTCATACCTGGGATGCCTATTAGAATCTTGTTTGGTCAGATTTAAGTGAGTTATTTCTAAAAATTACAGACCTACAATATAAAACGCCAAATTTCCTTGCAAATAATGGTACCGCTTTCAGCATGTTTTTTCTGAAAGAATCATACCGCCAGGGAGGTTAAATGTAATTATCACTAATGGGTCAAAGCAAGCCTATAATATAATTGTGGTTGTGGCATGGTGATTTCAACCTTTTTATGGTTAAAACAATTTAAACTTCCCCTGCAGATGACTTTTCAGAGGGGTGGCAAGGGCTCATAAAAACAAGCCCTAATAATGTTTTTAATGTTACTGTTGTAATGTGCTCTTTATATAAATCACCTTCACTTTAGACAGAGACAGTAACTAGTGCCTGCAAAAGGTGTTAAGTATGACCAAGAAGACAGACATTCATAACATTCCATGCATGTTGCAACTATCTGCACAGCTGTAGATTATATTGCTTGATAACAATGAGTAAAAAGGTCTTTACATAAAAATCAATAACTTATGTGCATAATTTAAACATGTTTTCTAACAAAGGGGAAAAACTCTTTATGGTGAGAGTCCCTTCAAACCATATGCATTGGGCTTGGTTAGGCTGTGTTGCTCAAGTTGAAATGAAATGTGTTACAGTACTCCACAGGCATGTTAAAGAAAGAAAAGTAAAGAATTTTGGATGCTACTGTAAAAAAATAAATAAATGCACAAATCTGCACAATGCACAAAATCGCATGCTAAATCCAACTGGAGTAATCCCAGCTTCAAAGTATAAATCTATTCACAACTTCTTTTTTTAGCTTAGTTTTAGAATGAGGGAGGGTTAGAATAGATTTTACTACTTTACTACAAAGATGATGTGTTTTTTATGCTGTTGTGCCCCTATTAGAAGGATACCTTCCAATTGGACAGCAATTACAGCCCTACCAAGTCTGGGTTGGGGTTTCAATTTCTAAAGAACTCCAGGAAGACAAGTTGTCAATCATTTTCATTCTAGGGAGAGGGTATTGTTAGGCTGGCCATAGACGGTGCACAATCCCCCATCAACACAGACAGTGGGGAATCCCTCCTGCCAAGCAATTGCTTCGGGGGGGGGGGGGGGGGATGAAATGTCCCCACCAGGAGAAGATAGTGATTATTGCTAGTGGTTATAGCAGCCACTAGCAATAATCGCAAGTGAATCCGGCAGGCTGGTTGTACCCAAGTTGATTGATCATTCAAATTGGTACCATCAGCCTACCCACACATGGTTCAAATCTAAGCCGGTTCGGCAAGAACCAGACAGGATTCGAACCGTCTATGGCCGTCTTTTGACTAGCAGATTTAATTGGACTTCAAACTAGCAAATTAAAGCCTAAAGCCTCATACACATGACGTGACTATTTTTTTTGCATGCTAGTCTATTGAAAATGAAGAGGTTATTAAAGTTACGAAAATTCTCTTATGACAGAATACAACTTCGAAAAGAATGTAATGTGTTGTATTGTATTGTAATGTATTCCTACATTTCTGAGCATGCGTAGTCTTGCTCTTCTGATTTTTTTCAGACTAATACTGTACTGATTAAACGAAAATGGTAATTTTGGA
Source organism: Rana temporaria (assembly GCF_905171775.1). Taxonomy (NCBI): domain Eukaryota; kingdom Metazoa; phylum Chordata; class Amphibia; order Anura; family Ranidae; genus Rana; species Rana temporaria. The sequence continues at coordinate 94,974,542 of NC_053493.1, forward strand.
TTAACTGATCGGCTCTCAAAAGCTGTTTACTAAAAATCAGATTATCTGTACGATCGCTCCGAAAGCAGTATTTTTTTGTTTGATTGTGTGTACTAGACTTAACTCCAGCTAACACTTCATAAGCAGTTATTTTTTCCATTTTGAGATAAAGGTTTTACATGAATGAATAAAAGCTGATCATTCCCCCCACTCTTCTGCAACCTTTCCTACTGCAAACAAGTGGCTGGAAGGAGTGCGGATCTCAGAGGCCAGACGGGGGCAGAGCATAGATCTGTCAAAGAAGGGCTACAGGGGGCTGGTGGCAACAGAAATACAGGCACAGCGTATTGGAGGAGATGACGGTACCTTACCTGACAGGGCACAGCAACTTTCTTACAATCTAATTGGCCAATGGAGCAGAAGAGATGGGGAATGGAAGAGGAAGGAGAACTTTCTACCAGAGAAAGAATCCCCCAGAGGCAAAACAAAACCTTGATTCAAGCTAGTTTCACATTTGTGCGATGCATGAATGCGCACAAACTTGCGCATTACGGCCATGCAAAAAAAGGCAAATTTATTTTGCAGGCACGCGTGGTGCTATTACATCTTCTTGCTACTGACAGATCCAAATCATGTACCAAAGCACATAGGTGTTGATTTACTAAAGGCAAATAGACTGTACACTTTGCAGTTTCTCCAGAGCTTAGTAAATGAGCAGAAGCTCTGCTGAATTCCATCACCCAATTTATGTGCAAGCATGATTGGGTATTCTGTGCAAACTGAAGCGTTACCTCATTTACTAAGCTCTGCAGCAACTGCACTTTGCATGGTCTATTTTGCCTTTAGTAAATCAACCCCATAGTGACAAAGTTCCAATCTTTTGGTGCAGCGCGATAAAAAAAAAAGAAAAGATGCTTGCACTTCTTTGATGCAATGTTTGTCCTTAGAACAGCCCATTAAAATTGAGAGAAACAAATTGTTACCCCAGCTCCACTGCCAATATAAAAGGTGACAAACTGTGATCCGGTGCTCTAGCCAGGACATTCAGGCCCCACAGATACGATACTTAAATCAGGAAGGCTGGCAACTCAGATGCTCTTGAATAAAAGTACTTTATTAGTTACATGTGTTCACTGACGCGTTTCGGCTAAGAAGCCTTCATCAAAGCATTACAATGAACAGGCTGTCCTAAACAAGACATACAAAAACACATGTGCACTGCAGCACCTTCATAGGTGTGAATGGAGCCTTAGGTATTGTTCGCAGTGGACAATGAAACTGGGCTAAGAAAACATAACAAAACTTAGCTATTATATTATCAAGAATAAGAAAGTATGTAAACCCTGATAATAAACATTTCCTATTTGCTCCCTTTTGGTCTGTTAAATATACCATTGAATGTTTAATTTCTGAAAATGCTGATCCTAAGTTAACATATGAGGCCAGGGGGTGTCTAAAAAAATTCTTGAAAGTTTGGGGCTCCTGGGTTTACTCCGAGAGTACCATACCACCCGCTCCTTGAAATTTGACTGATACCCCTGCCCATTGAGTAGACCTGTCACCTGAGTGAGCAAATTAATAATTTTATTATTTCTTTTCCCTATTTTTGTGTTTTTCTATACATATGCTGAATGTTTACCAGCTACCAGAGTTTCGTAAAATAATGTAATGGGCGATGTTCGCTCCGTATTTGTGTTTGTTGTATTGTATGTTTTGTACGAAAAAAAAGAAAAATGTACCTTTAAAACATAAATAAATGAAATTCTGTGTGAAACTGGGCAAATCTGCCACAGAGACGGTTAACATGATTCGGCAAGTTTACGACGATGCTGCAATGAGTCATCCAAGGTGTTTTGAGTGGCACACATTCTTCAAGAGCGGAAGAACCTCACTGGAAGACAACGTGAGATCAGGAAGACCTTCAACAAGCTCAACCCCTGAAAATGACGAAATCATTTGGCAACTTGTACATGATGATCGCCCAGAGAACAATCCACAACTATGCTGCCATTGTTGGTGTGTCATACTAAACAATCCATGCGATCCTCATGTGTAATCTGAACATGCGCCATGTTACTGCCAAGTTCGTCCCCTCGCCACGCTTACGGAGTTCTTGGCAGACTTTGACGTGGTGTTCTTTCTGCTCCTAAGTCATCAGCCTGGCGACACCTCGAAGTCCGCCCCTGCCTCGAACGACTCACTGCAGCATCGCTGTAAACTTGCATTTCTCACATGTCAAACTTCTCTGTGGCAGATTGGTCCAGTTTCACGCAGAATTTCACAATTCCTCTTTGTTCTGACTTGCTGTCCATGATGAAATAGCAGACGCAGTAATGCAGGTATTTAGAATACCACCAGTTGCACAGCTCCTGATGTACACAAGACAAAGTCTTTTGGCACATTGACTTATGAAAGTCGGTTCTCCCTGTAAGGCCCCGTACACACGACCGAGTTTCTCGGCAGAATTCAGCCAGAAACTCGACCGGAGCCGTATTCTGCCGAGAAACCCGTTCATGTGGCTTTTGGCCGAGGAAACCGACGAGGATCTCGTCGGGCCAAATAGAGAACATGTTCTCTATTTCCTCGTTAATCAATGAGGAAACTTGGCTCTCCGAGATCCTCGGCGGCTTCACAAGGAACTCGACGAGCAAAATGATGTGTTTTGCTCGTCGAGTTTCTCGGACGTGTGTACGGGGCCTTACTGTGCATGCAGCCTTGTGCTGCCATCTGGTGGTGTGTTACAAAACTTGTCCTGTAACTTCTTTATTCCACCTCGTATATCACTGAAAATACCTCTTCTGTAAGTGGAGAACTTTTTAAAATGCTGTCAAAATCAATTATTCAATCCTGATGGATTTTAAAGGATTTTGTCTCAGGATAGGGTTTAAATTCACCTTTGAACAGGGATTATAATGCATCTAATTTGGCTTTATGATGAGCATATATCATATCACCTTTCCCCTTTTACAGCCATTATATGAATGAGTAATGACACAAACCTTGAAACTACTAATTCAAAGCTCAAAGATCAATAGAAGAAAGAGTGTGTGGGGTGAATATGACCCCTTTGTAACTACACGGGTTGCTTCCTTTAGGTGCCCAGTTGGTCATCTTTTATTCATTGGTTAGATATAGAACATGGAGGTTCTTAATTGGTTAGATATAGAACATAGAGGTTCTTAATTGGTTAGATATAGAACATAGAGGTTCTTAATTGGTTAGATATAGAACATAGAGGTTCTTAATTGGTTAGACATTGAACGTAGAAGGTTCTTTATTAGTTTGACATTGAACGTAGAAGGTTCTTTATTAGTTAGACATAGAAGGTGCTGCTCATTTCTGTTGTGATCAATACTGGTTACAAGCGTTTATTTACTTACAGATCATCACTTTCACGAACTGCACTTTTCTTCAGCTTTGTCAGGTCATAGTACTGCTGTATTGGGAGGCCCCTGCACAACAACAGAGAAAGTTAGAGTTTCATAGTGTGTGATAGCGTTTTTGTTTTTTTTAAACATCTAAAAAAAAAAAAAAATTTTTTAAAGCAGAGCCCATAGAGAATAAATTGGTGGGTTTTTCAATTTTTTTTGTCACATTTTATTTGTGCAGTGGTTTTTCAAATGCAATGTTTTAGGAAAAAATACACTTCTTTGAATCTGAATGCAAAAAAAACAAAACAAAACAAAAAAAAAAACACAATACATAACCCAATTATTTTGTGAACATATAAACAATAAAAAATATAAAATATGATGCTACACCGAGTAAATAGATACCAAACATGTCATGCTTTAAAATTGCGCACACCCTTGCAACAGCTACAAATGACGTAAATTCTATCTAATCTGTAGGCGACGCTTTAAAACCCTTTACAGGTTACCATTTAGGTTTAGAGAGGAGGTATAATGCTAGAATTATTGCCCATTATCTGACATTTGCAGTGATACCTTACATGTGTGGGACCATCGCTGTTGTGTGTGACTGACACACACGTTCACCATAGCATGCAAGCATGGGGGACTGGGTACTTAAATTTTTTTTTTTTCATTATAATTTTATTTTATTTTTTCTACACTGTTGCGTTAAAAAAAAAAAAAATTCAATCACTTTTATTGCTGCCAAAAATAATGTAAACATCCCTTGTGACAGCAATTGGCATTTGACAGGTACTCTTTTTGGAGAGATCAGTGTTTTTGAATTCTTTTGATTTTTTTAAAAGGCGCTGTTGACATCCGGGTAAACCGGAAGTGATGTCAGGTCATCGCATCTGGGTTACCATATCAGAGCTGATCCCAGCTTTGTACGGCTGTCCGGCCAGCCAGTAGATGCACCGGCTGGTTATTCGGGTCTTCAGGTGGGAGAGAGCTGGCTGCCGGCTCTTAAAAACGGTAGTGGGGTGATGTCTGTGGCTGCAGGCATCATCCGGTAACCATTGAAAGTCCAGCGACGTATGGGCATGTTGCTGGTACGGAAATTATTCATAGAATGTTTTGACAACATTTGCACTGTTCTGTTCCCAATAAAAAGGCAGTGAGGGGTAATCCCTTTCATCTACACAGAGCACCAGACCTGTCAATCACCCATCTATGCTGAGCACAGTCTTGCAGATTTGTACAGGCTTATCTTTTATACAGAAGTTGCTTCTGATTTCACTGCACACTGTGAACTTCTTATAGTGTGCATTATAAGCTGCAGGATGATTACACCTATACCTTACTACTACATACTGTAGTGTGATGATATGACAATTACAAGTTTATTTGCTTAGAGGTTACAAAGTCTAAAGGTGTGTATGCAGGAGCTTAGAAGCCTTGACTTATTTCCTCTAGTGTTTACCGTCCAACCAGGAGCCCAGCACCATTATTTTACGCTGTTAACAACTTTTAAACCGTTTTGGACATTCCAATAGAAAAAATTAAGTACGCAACATTCTTAACAATATACTGTTCCAAAATTAAAACGTTGTTACATTTATCATCTTCCCATAACATACATTTATAGACTGAATTTCAGATATTGATATTTTTGTATAGGTATATTGGTCTAGCGTAGAGCAACATAACTATGTATATACTATACCTGATAAATCCCTGGGGAAGCTGGATATCACACAGAACAGCATATAAAAATTAAAATTTACAGTGAGATATAGCTGCTTAGATTTGACTTGGTACATACAACATGTTGGTTTTACATGCAAGAACAGGTTCAAGCAACATACTTGTAAAGCGCTTAACAAAGAAGTGAAGCATATCATCTTGGCTATTTTTACTATGTTAGAGATGACGTGCATTTTAAGGTGGACATAACTATTTTTTTTATATCTATATATGTATTATAAAGACTTGTAAGAACACTTGCCAAATGTTCAAAACCTTACATTCTAGCTTATTCTCACAGACATCTGCTACTCTGGCATCATCTAGTGGTAGCATTTTGGAATTGCAGTTAACTTAGAATTCCAATCGCAATATTTAATGAGAAATATGCTGCCCTCCAGTGGTTAAATGTAAAACTTCCTTTCTACCTAAATAGATACAAATTATTTTCAAATATATTTGGTTTTAATATACAACTACAAATGAAGATGCATTTATAAACTAGGGACCACCTATTAAAACTGACATCTTTCCACCCTATATAGTCAACTAATAGGAATGACAGAGGGAGAATAGGATTGCCACCTATTTATCTGTGTTTAGAGAGTAAGCATACATATCGGAACTGTAAGGCTGGGTTCACATATGAGCCACATGCGACTTGTAGCAGGGGTCCGGTGCGTCCTGGTTCACCATTTCAGGTCCTATTTCAGACCTGAAACGGACCCAAAGACGCAAAAGACCAAATCGCATCGGACCTGCTGCAGAGATATGTAAACCGGCTCCATAGAGAGCTCGTCAAAATCTCCTGCTATTGCAAATTGGATGCAGTGAACCTGCATCTAATTCGCAACGGTGTTAACCCAGCCTTATAGTCTCATAGTGATTTCAAATATTAATAACTCTCTAAGGCTTTTCTCAATGTGATCAATACATAAAATGTACAATGATGGTGCCAAACATAAATATGAACCCAAAGGATTGCGACATTAAGCATTCATTGGTAAAGTTCTTTAAGACTGGTACTCATTCCAATCTAATGCGAAGTAGACCAATATATATACTGCGACCCGCAAAACCGCATATATGTGGTTGCTCAAGACTCAAATAATAACAAATATACTAATCAAGCTCTGGAGCAACTGCACTTTGCCAAGTGCACAGCCGATTTGCCTTTAGTAAATCAACCCCTATCTGCCCCAAATTGCATACTATGAACATACTTACAGAGGACTAACCTTAGAAAATCAAGCAACTATGTAATATGCCAAACGGACCCAATAAAAACCAGGCAAATAGTTAACGATTAACTTTCCTTGTGCACTATAATACGTATCCAGCAAGCCTACAGTAGTATGAACTTCATTTTTCTTTAGAAGTTAGTACTCACTTATTGCTTCACTGGCATACGTCTCCATAGAAACAGTTTGCTGAGTTACCAGATGGTCGTTTATCACCTTTGTGCAGCAAAGCAGAGTTTGGTCCTTGAGTTCTTTCTACTGCTTTAAAGCGGAGTTCCGGCCACAATTTCACTTTTTAAATATAAATACCCCTGTAATACACAAGCTTAATGTATTCTAGTAAAGTTAGTCTGTAAACTAAGGTCAGTTTTGTTAGGTTGTTGCAGCATTTAGACACTTTATAAAATAGAAATTGACTGGGGCCATCTTAAGTGTGGGCATCATGAAGCCAGACTGTATGACTTCCTGGATTTCAGCCTTGCAGATCTCGAACATGCTCAGTGCTGCACATGCAGTGTCAGATCAGGTTTCAGCACCTGTGCTGTCCAAGTCACATGATTCTTTGAGACTGGTGAATGCACAGACTCCTGGAAAGTTACACCCACTACATTCCCAGGAGTCTGTGCAGTGTAGGTTAGGAAGCATTAAGCACCTAGGTGCAGGAAGTGGGAAGATTAACTATTCTGCCTAGCAACAACACTTTGAAGGCATCTAAAAAAAACATTTTTTTTCGTAAAGGACTAATGACATTTTTTTAAAACTACTGATGTAATGTTATATTTATGGGTGGAACTCCACTTTAAGTTAAGGTGACCAAATTTTTAAAATTAAATCCGGGGACATATTTGTTTTTACTAGTAATGGTGCCAATTTTCTTGTGAAAAAAAAGTAATGGTGCCAATAAGCGGCTCTCTGCCCGTCGCCACCGTCGCCCGCCTCACAAACTGTCAAGTCTTAGGCCATGTACACACGATCAGACAAAACCCGATGAAAATGGACTGAAGTTCAGTTTCGTCGGTCCAAACCGACCATGTGTGGGCCCCATCAGTCAGTTTTTCTTCGGTCCAAAAATGTAGAACTTGCTTTAAAATTCAACCGATGGACGCCTAACCGATAGGTCAAAACCGATGGTTAGTACGCAAAAGCATCGGTTCCAAACCCGCGCATGCTCAGAATCAAGTCGACGCATGCTTGGAAGCATTGAACTTCGTTTTTCTCTGCACGTCGTTGCGTTTTACGTCACCGCGTTGGACTCGATCGGTTTTTGAACTGATGGTGTGTAGGCACATCAGACCATCAGTCCATCAGTCTGCTTCGGACCGTTCTCATCGGATGGACCGACCGTGTGTACGCGTCCTCACTCTCCGGGTCCCGGCTACTACTGGGTGGGGAGCGGAGGAAGATCACTCTGCTTGGGAAGGCAAGGAGACTTGAGCTAAGGCAGAAGAACATGCGAGCGGAATGGGCATGAAACTGAAACTGAAGAAATATTCCCTCCACTCCCACCAGCACATGATGATCATCAGAAAGGGCACAGATAATGAAGAAAAAACACCCCCCCCCCTAAGCAAGTAGGAGCGGCAGAGCGGGAGAGTGTAATTCAGATTTTCTTTTTAATTCTGCTCTGACTGTCTTTGAAATTGCCCCAGCCCCTGTACAAATCCAATCTGGGGACAAAACCAGGGACAGACTTGGTCCGGGGACAGTGTCCTCAATCCGGGGAATGTCCCCGGAAACTGGGGATGTCTGGTCACCCTACTATGAGTGATCAATACATTTCTGGTTGGCTGGCAGTATTGTCTCTTTTCGTTTGGTTGCACACAGTACTCCCCATCATATGTTGACACAAAGATAGGGAAATGGAAAGATGTTATATGATACTGTAATTTTCCCTTAGTTTTAGGTCATAAATAAATTCCTTAGAGCAGGGATCTCCAAACTTTCTAAACAAAGGGCCAGTTTACTGTCCTTAAGACTTTAGGAGGGCCGGACTGTGGCCATTGGAAGTAAAAAAGTTCCTGACATCAGTGGTAAAAAACAATCCCCCATCTTTAGTGTCAGTGGGAGAAAATGTGCCCCATCATTGGGAAAAATTGTGCCCCATTATTGCTATAATTGGGAGAAATTATCCCCATCATTGGTGTCATTGGGAGAAATTGTGCCCCATCATTGGTGTAATTGGGCCCCATTGTTGGCATCATTGGGAGAAATTGTGACCCATTATTGGTGCCATTGGGAGGAATCGTGCCCATTCATTTGTGGTGGTGGGGGGATTTGTGCCCCATTATTGGTATCAGTGGATGAAATAGTGCCTCGAGGGCCGCAGTTTGGAGATCACTGCCTTAGAGTTAGGGGAAATATGAGGTATAGAAATTTTCAGAGGAACAGGGCTGAATTGCAAATATAACACATCGTAGACTGACATGAGTGGATACCTGGAAAAGAAAATTATATTTATTATTTTATTATTTTTTTTCCAACCCAAAGTGGTTCTTAAGTTAAAATATTTTTCTTACTTAATGCATTCCTTGCATTACAGTAAAACATGTTTAGGCATTGGTTTTGGCCCCCCCCCCCCACTTTATATTTACCTCAGCCCTCATTCAATCCAGCACTGTACACATCTGCAGTTCTTCTCTCCCCTCACTTCCATGTATCACTATGAACGCAGCGGCATGGCTCGGGAACGAGAGGAGGGTAATGGACAGAGAGCGCCGGCGGGGGACCCAAGAAGAAGAGGTTCGGGGCTGTTCTGTACAATTCATTTACACAGAGCAAGTAAGTATAATAATAAATAACCTCCTGCTGTCAATGTAAAGCACATGTGCAGCGTTAAAGAGAGTTGGCTTTGATGCCCACACACTGCAAAAGAAGCTCTCGGTCCATACTACTGTGACATCCAATCGCAGTGGCCCCCCTTTTTTTGTGGCTCCTTACTGCCCCCCTGGTGTACAGACCCTGTTAAAGAAACACCAGGGCTGGAAAAGTTAAAATAAATTCTGAGAAACTATTACACAAACATGAATCATACTCCAAAAGATGCAGCTTGCTTGAAACCCAAAGATGGCAATGAGTACCTTGGCCAGGGATCTCCTCCATATCCATAGTGCTTGTGTCCCTTTGCTTCCAGTGGAGGAGGTTCTGTCTTTGGCCGGTGATCAGAAGGGAGGGACACAGCTCCGATCCCTCCATATTCTCTTTCTCTGCCCCATGGGAGTCTTGATACCACAGGCGTGTATGAACGATATTCATGATATCTATGAAGTAAAATAATTTATTTTATTAAATGCTTATTTACTGGTCTTTTTTTTGTGATAAATATTTTTATTAATTTCAAGAAAGAAGAGATGTACAAATCATATACATAAACATTTGTATAATAAAATACACATAAGTATATTAATAGTTAAGAAAGGGTAATCAATTATAATTAAATAGGGGTAAATAACAAATCACAAACGTAGAAGGGATCTATCAAAATTGGTCTTTTTTTTTTTATTTAAATTTAAAGCTTTGCTTTGGGCTGTTGTTAAATGTTCCCATTCTATAACTACAGTTTTTTAAATTGAAAGCCTCACTCTGGGCTGCTGTTAAATGTTCCCATTCAGTAGGGCCCCAATTCCCTCTACCCTTCCTCATACTGCATGAATAAAATACTTGTTTGGATTGGGGAGGGAAGCAATGCATTGAAATACCTACCTTATTCATTGCTCCCACAGGCTACTTCTGTGCATCTGGGCCCCCAAAACTGATTCACCTCACTGCCTGGGTGATCACAGCTCTCTGATGTCATCACGTACAGCAGTCCTTGATCACAAGCCTCGTACACATGACCGAGGAACTCGACGGGCAAAACACATCGTTTTCCTTGTTAGGCTGTCGATGAACTTGACATGGCAAGTTTCTCCATTCCCGTCGAGGAAAAAGAAGACATGCTCTCTTTTTGGCTCGACGGAATCCTCGACAGCTTCCTCGTCGAAAAATGTACACACGACCAGTTTCCTCGGCAAAAAAAAAATCCCAGCAAGTTTCTTGCTGGGATTTTTGTCGTGTACGAGGCCTTACTCAAGGACGACAAGGGCCCACTTACAACTCGGGATCACGGAACTGAGCAGGAAATTGCTGGTTCCCGGGAGAGTGTGGAATAAGGTAAGTATTTCCACTTACTCATTTCTCCCCAACCAAAAGAGCTTTTAACCCATGTAGTGCAGAGGCAAGGGTGGATCTCATTGCATGGGTAATTATAACAGCAACCTGGAGTGGGGCTTTATTTGCTAATTATTAAAGCAGTTGTATGCCCTCAAAAAACAAATAAAAACCAACCTGTAAGGCAAAGACATAATGCACCGCATACTAGCTCTTGATGAAATACTTACCTTAGAACGAAGTGCCGGCATCGCCTTCTGATCACCGCTAAGGGAGCTGACATGTTCCTTCTGCGTTTCTTCCATGTTCGCGACTCTGGCCACTCACAGTGTCGATAGTCCTCTTTCCAGCAAGGAGCTCTGATTTTCTGTCAGCATCTGCCGGACCTTCAGAGCGCTGACGTCAGCGGTTGCATGCAAGGTGAATATCTCCTAAACCGTACAGGTTTAGGAGATATTCATTTTACCTACAGGTAAGCCTTATTATAGGCTTAGCTGTAGGTAAAAATCACCTACAGGGGTATACAACCGCTTTAAGTTTAGTTTTGTATAGCAACCAGCATTTATCTATCTGGTGTCAGGATTATAGGATATAATAGATTCTGGTTGCTATAAGATAGCAAAATAGAAATAAAAAACAAAAGTGTGGCGAGTGAATAGCGTGTGAACCTGGAAGGGTAAAATAGGCAATGCAAAATTGAATGTGAACAAAACCAAAACCTAAAAGTCCAAAGTGAAAAATAAACATCTATGGAAGGTCCATTAGAGTTCAGAATAAAGTGAAATAGAAAAGTCTTTCTTGATTAATCCAGGATGAATCTTGAAATTACAGTCAAAATGGTACAGTGTTCGCACTTACCAGATTCGATGGACACACGTACTGTATAGCATGTGGGTTAAACAGGCACTCTTGAGGGAATAACCTCAAACAGGAGCTCCCACCACTGGAAAAACGGTAAGAAGGGTTCCACCCAATGTTGAAATGGAGTATAGGCAACGATTCCAAGAGCATCACCTTTTTTATCCTGCCTGACGTCACTTCCTGTCGCCGAGAGCCGCATGAACACTTTACCATTTTGACTGTATTTTCAAGATTCATCCCGGATTATCCAAGAAAGACCTTTCACTTTCACTTTATTCTGAACTCGAATGGACCTTCCATAGATGTTTATTAATCACTTTGGACTTTTCAATTTTGGTTTAGTTCAAATTCAATTTTGTGTTGCCTATTTTACCCTTCCATGTTCACACACAATTCACTTGCTCACTTAGCACCACACTTTTTGTTTTTTATTTCTATTTTGCACTGTATGTCTAGTGACGTGTTGGCTGCTTATTTTGTTCTCTATGTGCAATTTTTTTCTTTTTTGCTATAAGATAGCAGACTAGGTTACCAACATAAAAAGTGCAGGTAATAGCTCAGAAAAAGTAAGTATTTTAAATTCTTTATCACAGTGTTTATCCTTTCCATACATTATTTTTTATTTACTTCTGAATTTCCTTTAAACTTTCTAGAAAATCTGAGAATCTAAGAAAAAGAAAATTCCCTAAAACAAAACGTCCCTCTTTGCATAGATTTCTCTTCCACTTGGTGTGTTTAATTACTCTCTGTGCTGGCCCAGCTCCTCTGCCCCTCCCTTCCTAAAACCTTTTTTTGTGGCTCCTGAAGAAGTAGAAATGAAGAACACTATAGAATGTCACCTGAGTGACAACACTGAGTCTGTTGGGGCTATTGACATCAAATCCAAGATGGCTTTTGGATATCTACACAAGGGAGGCTTTTACAGGTAAACAACATGCATACAATTACTCTAAATGCACATGTAATCTTTTGGGAATTTTTTTTAATGAATCATATGGTGACAAGGTCGCTTTAGGATTTTTTTTTTCAAATAGGAGATGACTGTGACTAAAATAATGTGAATGTCCTTTAGAAAACACTTGGCAACTTAAACAGTTGCTGCAGAGTTCCCACAGGTTTGTGTAATATAAAAGTGTAATACATATAAGTGAAAGTATAATATTGTATATTTTTGTGTGCAAAAAAATGTGATACTTGTGTAAGAATCATAAAAGTGCACCCTGCTAAGATACAACCTTAAAGCGGATTCAGATGATAATTTTCCACCTGGCTAAGTCGATTTTTAAATTGACTTTTGTCAAGCCAGGGGTTTACGATAGGGCCAAAGATCAAAATATGAGACACGTATGTCCAGCTTAAAGTCGACCATAGACGGCTCAGCTGTCTGCCATTGGCTGAGAGTGCTGATCGAGAGTCGGTCTGCTGCTGGTTTTCCAGCATGCATATCTGACAGAAGTCAACTGAACGGTCAGCTTCTGTCAGACAGACCAACATACACACGAGCAGAATGTTGGACATTTTTTAACCCGCAAATGTCTCCCGACATTCTGACTTTGTGTATGGGGCTATAGTCTCACATATTTAAAGATACCCAAGATAACTATAATCAAATACAAATTCTGGGCCAGATTCACAGAAGAGATCCGACGACGTATCTCCTGATACGCCGTCGTATCTCTGTGATCCGCCCGTTCTAACTATGCGACTGATTCATAGAATCAGTTACGCATAGATAGCCATAAGATCCGACAGGTGTAATTGACTTACACTGTCGGATCTTTGGATGCAATTCTATGCCGGCCGCTAGGTGGCGATTCCATTGCGGTCGGCGTAGAATATGCAAATGCCTAGTTACGGCGATCCACGAAGATCCGCGCGTTCGTCTCAATCCCGTACGTCGTCGCTAGTCGTTTTTACCCGCCGCAAAGTTACACCTGCTTTAACATGGCTGATCTTTAGATCAGCCATGTTAAAGTATGGCCGTCGTTCCCGCGTCGAATTTCGATTTTTTTTTTCATAAGACGTCCGGGAATACGAAACGCCGTAACGCACATCGCATTTAAAAAAAAACTTTGGGGCGCCGTTATTTCGCGCAAAGCACGTCGGGAAATTTAAACACGGAGCATGCGCAGAACGTTCGGCGCGGGAACGCGCCTAATTTAAATGGTGCCCGCCCCATTTGAATTAGGCGGGCTTGCGCCGAGCGCATTTACGTTACACCGCCGCAAGTTTACAGGTAAGAGCTTTGTGAATCAGGCACTTATGCTGTAAACCTGCGGCGGTGTAACGTAAATGGGATACGTTACGCCGCCGCGGAGTAACGTAAATCTCTGTGGGCCATATTCTGGTAGAAAGTAGGCGGGCGGCGCGTAAGCCATTTACACTCCGCCGCCCCAACCTACAGGAGCAAGTGCTGTATTTCCCAAACACTTGCTCCGTAGTTTGGGGCGGCGTAGTGTAATTGGCCCGGCGTATCCCCGCGTATATCCAAGGGGGCGGCTTGTATTTAAATTAAGCGCTCCCCCGATTCGAACGAACTGCGCATGCGCCGGGCTTAAAATAGCCCAGTGTGCATGCTCCAGTTCTCGGTGTAAAACGTCAATGACGCCGACGTGTGCGTCATTGACGTAAAGTCGTATTCGCGGACGACTTAGTAAAACGACGTACCCGACGGGAAAACACGACGAGGACCCGACGCCATACTTAACATGGCCTACGTGGGACTGGCGTAAGGTTACCCCTCATATAGCAGGGGTATACGCCTACGCAAACGACGTTAGCGACGGTTACGTGATGCGATTTCGTTCGTGAATCGATGTATCAGGCTCATTTGCATAAACAAATGAGACCTGAACGTAAACGCCACCTAGCGGCCGGCGGAGTAATTACATTTAAGATCCGACAGTGTAAGTGACTTACACATGTCGGATCTTAAGCGTATCTATGCGAAAATGATTCTAAGAATCACTCGCATAGATACGCGGCCCAAAAAAGAGAGATACGATGGAGTATCCTGAGATACTCCATCGTAACTATACTCAGAATATGCCCCTCTGAATCTGGCCCTCTGTCCCTATAATCTATCCAATAATTTTTTTTTACAATTTTAGGTAGAAATCTTTAATAAAGTTGTTTAGAGGACCCTTTTCCGCTGGAGCGGGGCACGAGGCAGGGCTGCCCCCTCTCTCCGGGGCTCTTTGCACTGGCCATAGAACCCCTGGCGGCCCTCATTAGGGCAGATGAGGGCATACGGGGAATACGGGTTGGTCCTCTCCATGAAAAAATCTCCCTATATGCGGATGACGCCCTGTTATACTTGGCTGATTCGGCTGACTCCCTAGGTAAAGCCTTGGCCCAGTTTGACCGCTTTGCCGGCTTCTCCGGAGTCCGTATAAACTGGGACAAGTCGGAGCTTTTCTCCCTCCACCCCTCCCCTATCGACTCTAACGCCCGGTCGCAGCTTAAGTGGGTTCAGGAAATCAAGTACCTGGGGATAAAGATCACGGTGGAGTTGGGGGACTTTGTGACGCGTAACCTTCAGCCCCTGATGAAACAGGTCACTGCCAATTTCGCGGCGTGGCGCTCACTCCCGCTAACACCGGTGGGCAGAATTAACCTCCTTAAGATGGTGCTTCTGCCCAAATTTTTGTATTACTTCAGGAACACCCCGGTCCATCTTTGCAGAGCCTTCTTCAAAAAACTTGAGAGTCAGGTGGGGACATTTGTCTGGGCGGGTAGAGCTCCTAGGATAGCTAAAAAAACTCTGTATTTGCCCCTTTCGGGTGGTGGCTTATCGCTCCCGAACTTCCAACTGTACTATTGGGCGGCTGTCCTGGTCACCGTCCGGTGGTGGTTTGCCCAACCCAAACAGAATCCGGCGGTGACGTTGGAGGCCGCCATTTTGGGCTCATATGCCGCCCTGAGCAACCTTGCATTCAGGGGTTGTCGTGCGGCCCTCTCGGTAACGGTCCCGATGAAAACAACGCTTAGAGCCTGGAGGGACGCTAGGGTGATCTACGCGAGGCCCTCGCATATCTCCCCGCATCTACCTCTCTGGGGCAACCCCCTGTTACCCCACCTGTACTCCCTTCCTGACCCTTCGGTTTGGGCCAGCAAGGGGATCACTACTCTGAAACATATCGTATCCAACGGCGCGCTTATGACCTTTAGGGAATTGAGGGACAAATATTCTATCCCTGCACATTGGACATTCAGATACTGCCAACTTAGACATGCGTACGCTGCCCAATTTCCGGACTCGCTGACGCTCCAATCTGACTCGATCGAGAGGCTCTTGACCTCGCGGACCATGGGGCGACCCCTCTCCACCCTTTACCTCTACTTGACAGTTGCATATGACTCCGGGTCGACTCGCTCTTTCGAAAGGTGGAAGGCTGATATACCTGACCTGGATGATGAAAAGTGGGAGGAATGTGTTTCCACGTTCATCCCGTCACTTATAGCAGCTAGGGACAGGTTCATACAAATTAAGTTCCTTCATCAGGCTTACTACACTCCCCAGAGGTTGGCCCGCATCTACCCCCAGAGGGACCCCCTTTGTCCGCGATGCAGGGTTCAGGAGGGCTCATTTTGGCACATGGTGTGGGCATGCCCCGAGATTCAGATTTACTGGGGCCGGGTGGCTGGGATCCTGGGTTCGGTGTCTCAGCTGCAGGTCCCGATTGACCCCTTGGTTCTCCTTTTGAGCCATCTGGAGGAGACGCAGGGTGACAGGTACTCTAAACTGTTTCTCACCTTCTCCCTCTTCTATGCCAGGAGGGAAATCCTTCTTAAATGGAAGGCAGCTGACCCACCTACGGTGGAGTCTTGGACCCAGTCTATCAACAACGTTCTACCACTTTACAGGATCACTTATGAAAGTAGACAGTGCCCAGCAAAGTTTGACAAGGTGTGGTCTGGATGGATTGACGCCAGGGGTTAATGTTGGGTTTTGGTCTGAATAATATGCTGTACCTGAATACTTGGTGATGTGTTATGTGATCAGTGACGTGTGACTTCCACTCGCTCTGCTTTGCACTCTCCCCCCCTGCCCCTTCCCCCCCCTCCCCTCCGAGGGGAGCCTGTTTTTTATCCTACTCCCACTTCTTTTCCCTCAGGTGACCCTTGGGGGGGCGGGGGCCGAGTATGAATCCTGGTATGGATATTTGTCTTCTCCCTTGGGGTTCGGGGGAGGGTTGGCTGGGTGTGGGATATGATGTTTCTCCCCCTGATATGGTATTGCACTTAGTAATTTTATCTTGCTCTAAGTTCCTGAGGCGATTCTGTAACTTTTCTTTTGTATCTTACTGTACCTATATTTATCTGTGACAATGTAAACCTGCTTTGTTTTCTCAATAAAACATCTCTGTTAAAAAAAAAGTTGTTTAGATATGATAACCAACTTTAACAATCTAAGTAACTGCAGACTGAAAACAAATATGTCGTGCATAAAAGAGAACATGTTGTCATTAGCAAACAAACTGATAAAATAAAGTTATTTGTTTAGATATGATAACCAACTTTTACAACCTAGGCAATTGCAGACTGCAAATATGTTGTCCATAAAAGAGAACATGTTGGCACTAGTGAACAAACTAATGAGATAAAGTTTTATGATTGTACCTGTGTATAGGATAAGGTTGACCAATGGTAAAAAGATAAAACATGTATTTATTTATAAAGTATATTATGTCTGTTCCATTCATTTAATTCATATTTAATAGACTTGGCCAGTTAAGAGATTATGAATTCCATAGCTACAGGACTCCAGTGGCAACCTGTGAAGCTCTGGCGAACTCCATGCCCAAGAGGGTAAAGGCATGGCTGGGAAATAATGGTGGCCACACAAGCTATTGACACTTTGGGCCCAATTTGGACATTTTCACTTAGGGGTGTGCTGACTTTTGTTGCCAGCAGTTTAGACATTAATGGCTGTGTGTAGAGTTATTTTGAGGGAACAGAAAATTTCCACTGTTATACAAGCTGTACGCTCACTATTTTACATTGTAGCAAAGTGTAATTTCTTCAGTGTTGTCACATGAAACTATATAATAAAAAATTATTTGTGAGATACTGTACTTCCAGGAATTGCTAATGACATAGCAACCGACATGCAAACATATCTCAACTGCATCATACTTACAGTGCAAGGTTCCAGCAAACCATAAAGGAATGTACCAGGACTATACAGTATATGACAATGACAAACATTTATGAGAGGCTGTGTCAGTTTTTATCCTTAACCACTTAAGGACCCCTTCACGCCGATATACGTCGGCAGAATGGCACGGCTGGGCACATCAACGTATATGTACGTTGTCCTTTAAGCCCAGCTCCGTGACCGCGGGACTCGCAGACCCGATCGCCGCTTATGTCCCGCGATCGGTCCCCGGAGCTGAAGAACGGGTCGAGGCGTGTGTAAACTGTGGCGGCGTCATCGATCGTGTGATCCCTTTTATAGGGGGACACAATCAATGACGTCACACCTACAGCCACACCCCCCTACAGTTGTAAACACACTTGAGGTCACACATAACCCCATCAGCGCCCCCTGCAATTGTCATTTTCACAATAAACAATGCATTTTAAATGCATTTTTTGCTGTGAAAATGACAATGGTCCCAAAAATGTGTCAAAATTGTCCGAAGTGTCCGCCATAATGTCGTAGTCATGAAAAAAATTGCTGATCGCCTCCATTAGTAGTAAAAAAAATGTTTTTTATAAAAATGCAATAAAACTATCCCCTATTTTGTAAACGCTATTAATTCTGCGCAAACCAACCGTTAAACTCTTATTGCGATTTTTTTTACCAAAAATAGGTAGAAGAATACGTATCGGCCTAAACTGAGGAATTTTTTTTTATATATTTTTGGGGGATATTTATTATAGCAAAAAGTAAAAAATATTGCATTTTTTTCAAAATTGTTGCTCTATTTTTGTTTATAGGGCAAAAAATAAAAACCGCAGAGGTGATCAAATACCACCAAAAGAAAGCTCTATTTGTGGGAAAAAAAGGACGCCAATTTTGTTTAGGAGCCACGTCGCACGACCGCGCAATTGTCAGTTAAAGCGACGCAGTGCTGAATCGCAAAAAGGGGCAAGGTCCTTTAGCTGCATTTTGGTCCGGGTCTTAAGTGGTTAAGAATAAAACTGTAAACTTTTAAAAATAAAAGTACCACCTAAGAGCAGGCCATACAAAATGTTTGTATTAACTTTATTAGAAAGAACAGCCCCTTCTGGGTACCTTTTTAATTTGGTTTCACTTTTTTTTGTGTGGTCTTGCCTTGCCTTGACTTCATGGTTCAGTTCCATCAACTGCCGGTCTCCTGTCCAATGAGAAGTGCCATTACTGGTCACCGTGGCAGCCTTGTTGGACAGTAAAGTGGATTTTTTTTAGGGTTTATGCATGAAGCCAGGAAATGTTAAAGTCCAGTAAGCAGGTGAAACCAAATTAGAAAAGTTCACAGATGAAGCTCTTCTGGCAAAATGCTGTAGGCATCTGAAATTGTATGCTTAAAATGGAGTACATGATCACTATAAATCAGAAACATCACCAACATACAACATGACATTAAGCAAATGCAACTTAAAAAAGCAAATATATTGTCAAATAAAAAATAAAAAAAAGGAAATACAACTAAAAAAAAAAAAATACAGCCACATACTTTCTAATACATTCATATTTTTCTCATTTGCATGAAGCAGTATAAAGATCTTATAATTCATGCAGATATAAATATTTATGCGTAAAAGTATTCATGAAAATGTGACTAGTTCCTTTTCTGGATTCCACGAATAGCCAGTTGGCTAATTTTGTTTCCTCTGCAATAATATACAAATTTTGTTTAGCCCCATAAACATTAGTCCACTGCGTTTTCATCTCTGGATGAACTCAGGCAGCCAAAATCACGAACTGGCTTCTTGTCACTTGGGTTTCCTCCTGAGATATACAGTATACAGATTTTTCAGATGGACCCCCGCTAGAGGAATAGGATTCGTTCTCTAGTTAAAGGGTCACTAAAGGAAAAAAAAAATTGCCTAAAATTAAAGGAACACTGAGCCCAGGTTCACACTGGGTACGATTTGAGATGTGATTTCACATGTCAAATCGCATCTCAAATCGGCGGCATTTGCCGGCAATGGCACTGTCCTAATTGGTGCGACGCCGCATCTGCGGCGCTGCACCGATTTCAAAAAGTAGTTCCTGTACTACTTTTTGTGATTTCGGGCCGCGATTTACATTGAACACTGCACAGATGTCTCTTAAATCGTGGCCGAAATCGCGGCAAAATCGCAGCCGCAAAATCGCGGTAAAATCGCGATTTTACCGCGATTTTGAATTCGCAGCAGTGTGAACCTAGCCTAAAGGTTCATTTTTTATTATATCAATTGATTGCTGTAAGCTAGAGCATTCAAATATCACTTACCTAGTTTTTCCTTTTGACCTCCAAAATACAGTAATCCAGGTTTGAAAATGCCATTTCTTGTCACTCCTCTTCTTGCTTTCCACCAGCATCTGAGCTGTTTTGCATGGTGGAAAGCAGAATGTGCTCACCCCCTCCCTATGACTACAGCCCTGCGTGAAAATGCTCTCTTATCCCTCACAGGCATGGAGGCTAAGCTCAATGGGAACTGTAGTTCCCATTAGGCCGTGATGTAGCAAGAATGAATGCACACCGCAAACCAGGAAGTCAGTGAGAATAATGATTCAGGAATGATGGAGTTGAATAAAACAGCTCGATTTCAACAGGTATCAAACTAGTTATAATGCAAAACATTACTTTTTACTTTAAGAGCTACTGTCAAACTTTAATTTAAGAGGAAAATATTTTTGTCTTTACAACCCCTTTAAGGTCTGCAAGGTAGACAGACAGAATAGTGTAATGATTCTGTTAAAAAACGAGTAAATACCTATTAAATTCCTTCATCTATATCACCTCCGGCATTCTAGTTTCTGTTCTCTCATTCACCTCCTGGCTTGCATCGCTCGTTCATGTAAGAACTACATTTCCCAGTATGAATTGCGGCACGCCCAGTAATTCACACCTCCTTGAAGTCTCTAACACGTACAGTAGAGAGTGTCCTGCCACACAGATGTAGTTCCCAGGAGGGGGTGAGCACGTTACTGACCACCGCAGTAAAGCCTCCCATCGCGGTGGTCAGTAAAATCAGACAAGCAGGAAGTGAACAGAACGGAGAAGAAATAGAGCAACTTCTGAGCAAAAACGAACAATGAGGAAGTGAAAAGAGGAATGTCTGCAGGTAAAGGATGCTTATTATGAACATTTTTTTTTCCTTTACAACCCCTTTAAGAACTCCAAGGGGACGTACTCAAGTAGAAGCAAATTACCAAAAGTTGGGCTGGAAATTTTCTTTGGAAGTAATCAAGTACCCTAAAGAGTAAATATAAGTGTTGGACCAGTTTCTGTTTCTCCTCTGATCAGTTCAGTCACTATTAAAAATTGAGAAAAGTAAAAGTGAATGAAATTTACTGCATTAAGAAGGCGAAACATTGTATCTCTACCTCTATGTGTTTTTTCAATAAAGAGTGCAAGGAGCAGAGAGCAGTACGCTTTCCTCTGTTTTATTGAATAAACCCCAATTGCTGCTAATGGTATGAGACCATCATTTGGATACTCTGGGAGATAAGTGACAAGGCCGAAACGGCTCAAATAACAAACCCATAATACATAATACAGTGACAGCACCAAAACCCAAATTGCGAAACCACATCCAACTAGGTTATACACCGTCTCCCTCGGGTGAAGGTAGGGTTGCGCTATTTGCCATACTTTGAGACCAAAATGCATAAGAAACTAAAAAATGAAAAAAAAAAAAAAAAAAAAACTTGGAGCAACAACGGTCACTCCAGAACTTCCCCCAACACCCGCACCCCCACCCAAACCATTGGGTGCTTCTTCCCCAAAACTGTTCGTGGCTACTGCCCCTGGGGCACGTAAACTGTGGAGCACCAGAGCAGAACAGTCCATGCCCAGAGAGTCCAAGACAGTACATGTATATCTGGATAAACGTTCCCTGCAGATATAAAAGGTCTCCCAGAGTAGTCTGGGGGTACTAGACTTAAACATGAACCAGTTAAAAACCCAAAATATGAATTTACTTCCCCCTCTGGTAGCAGCAACTAGCTGTGCAAAAGGAACAGTCCAGCACCAGTGCACATCCCAGCCCCCGATCAGTCACACATATACTCACGGTACAAAACCTGGTGAAGGATCAGAGTTGATATATCTTAAGGCACTTGGTCAGGGGATGCCGTGGGGGAGAGAAGGTGCACAGTCTCTACATCCGATAGGTGAAGTAGAACAGCAGAAGGACAGGAGAGGGGACCCACAGCATCAGCACGGTCATCCTCTCGGCAGCGTCTCCAGCCACCTGGACGCATCTTCAGGGGAGGTGAAAAATCTCACCGATTCACCATCTTGAACTCTCAGGCGGGCTGGGGACAGCATACTGTATTGAATTTTACAGTTGCGGAGTGCCAGCTTAACCTGGTCAAATGATCTGCGCTGCTTTTGTGTCTCAATCGAATAGTCAGGAAAGATCATGATCTTCGATCCCTCATGACGGAGCATGTCAATCTTCCTCGCCTCTCTCAGAACCACTTTCCGGTCCCTGAAATTCAGGAGTTTCAGAATAAAAGTTTGTGGAGGAGCCCCGGGGCGCGGGCATCGTGTGTGCCCTCTCCACAATGAAGAAATCCAAAAAACGGGCATCAGGGAGGAGAGTGCGCAGCAAGTGTTCAGTGAAGGTGGTGGGGTCTTTTCCTTCCATTCCCCCTGGGAGTCCCACTATCCGGAGGTTGTTCCTCCAATTCCTGTTCTCAGGATCCTCCGCACGTGCCTCCAGGGACTTCATCTTGGTCTGCAGCGTGCGGAGGGAGACTGGATGAGTTTGCAGCGTGTCCTCCGCCTCCCCCACCCTCCGCTCAATCTCAGTCTCAGTGAGCCGGGAGCGGAACACATCCATATCCCTGCGCATCAGGTTGATGTCCAGCTGTACACCCTCGATTTTACCCATCAGAGTGGTCTGGCAGGTGGTAATGGCCTGCATCAGAGCAGTAAAGTTTTTTTGCTCCTGCAGCCCTGGGTCAGGGTCCTCTGTCTGCGACGCCATATTGGCAGCTGTGGTGGGAGAAGGCGGCGCTGCAAGAGATGGGGGTTTCATTTTAGGCGGGTTTGGAGGCTTGCGGGGCGTCGCAGAGTATTTCCCTCTAGCCATACCCGTCCGGAGAGGGGGGTCCCGGTCCACTTGAGATGTTTTTGCTGACCGCCAACTGCAGGGAGACGGATAAAATCCGGGCTGAGGATCAGAGCTCTCTCACAGCATGACCGCTCCGCTGGCCATCTTGGACACGCCCCCCAATATATCATGCTTTAGCAGCAACTATTGACGTACTTGTGCATTTTATTATCTTCTCTTATTAGCTTTCCTGTATGACTGAAAGACCAAATTGTACATCGGCTTCCAAGCAGGGACTGAAGAAAATCCATGTTTACTTATTCAACATATTTCCAGTATCTATATAGCACTGACACATTACTCAGTGCTTTACATTGTACATAAAATTATTCATATAAGCATTTTTCCCCTTAACAAGCACACAATTGAATGTTACCACCACATTCCAATTACCATACCTAGTAACTTTACCAGGCCTGAGAATGAAAGAAGGATAAGGTGCAAACTAGTGCGCTGTTTGTTGGTTGAGGCATGCTGTGAAATAATGTCAATGGTTGTGGCAAAGTTCAGCAAATTGAAGAGTTTCATATTGTTGCAAAATATGGGGCTAACACTGAGGAAATAAGAAATGTTCTGGCATCAATGGGAGTGGGTTGCTGTGGCACTGTCAGTGAGAAAAAAATTGGGATGAAGAAAGGGAGATATGGGGCTAAAGACTCCAATGTGGCTCTAGGGGAAGACAGAGGGCTGAAGGTCTCTGAGGCTAAGGGGCTTTTATATTTTCCTGGAAACAAGGAGCTCAATTATTTGTAGCGTGATCCCACAACAACGCACAGTTGTCACCTGAAGTGTGACACAACACCCATTATCAAAGATCACCAGAATGAAAGAAAATGCATAGAATGAATAAGAGAGTGAGACCTGCTAGATGTAAGAAGTGTCAGCATAAAAGTAACTGGGAACCCAATAACTTAGTAAGCATCCAGTGCAGGAGAACTGAGCCAGGCTGGTAATGTAAGTGAAAAGATTTGGCAAGTTTCCAGATATGCCAATTGCCCTTCCAGTGGGAGGAAAGTGAGGCATTTAGAGAACACCAGAAGAACATAGGGCCAGATTCACGTAGATGAGCGGCGGCGTAACGTATCGTAGATACGTTACACCGCCGCAATTTTTCATCGCAAGTGCCTGATTCACCAAGCACTTGCGATGAAAACCTACACCGGCGGCCTCCGGCGCAAGGCGGGCCAATTTAAATGGACGTGTGCCATTTAAATTAGGCGCGCTCCCGCACCATACCTACCGCGCATGCTCCGTTTCCGAACTCCCGCCGTGCTTTGAGCGAAGTGACTTAATTTTTTCGAACGGCGACGCGCGTAGCGTAAATCCGTATTCCCGGACGGCTTACGCAAACGACGTTATTTTTTTAATTTCGACGCGGGAACGACGGCCATACTTTATACAGCAATACGATTGCTGTGTAAAGTTAAGGCACCAAAAAAAAACGACTAACTTTGCGACCGGAAACTAGACTAGCGGCGACGTAGCGAACGCGAAAAACCGTCGGGAATGGCCGTAACTTCTAATTTGCATACCCAACGCTGGTTTACGACGCAAACTCCCCCCAGCGGTGGCCGCGGTATTGCATCTTAAGATCCGACAGTGTAAAACAATTACATTTGTCGGATCTTATGGCTATCTATGCGTAACTGATTCTATGAATCAGTCGCATAGATAGAAACAGGGATACGACGGCGTATCAGGAGAAATGCCGTCGTATCCCTTTTGTGAATCTGGCCCTTTGACTCTATAAAGATACCATATTCTGTAAATCTTTTCAGAGGGCATTATATAATGGGGAATGTGATGATCTCTGGTTGCCATGTAATAATTTTGGTTAACCCTCTACAATTAAACACAAAAACCTGAGATCTTCAGACTTTTCCACAAACAGTAAAGACATTTTAACCAAACTTGGTGTGTCGATATATTTTGTTTGGAGGACTGTCAGCGGAGAAGGGGTTGGGAACTGTGACTGCAGCCAAGGTAGAACGTGAATATGTGGATGTGGAGCAGTATTGTTTTGTGATTGAAAATTTAAATAATAAATATATTGCGCTAAACCATAAACAAAGTTTTAGGCAGCCAACACAACAAAGGATAATTGTGAAAATAAGTGAAAAATAAAGTGTGGCGCCAATAGAGGAACCACCTATATAGCGGATCTACTGTGACAAGAATAGTCTCAAACCTTGGGTAGCAATGCTCTTCCAAGGTTGGACCTTCCAGGCTGTGGGTGGGTACAGTGGCTGTAGGGTAATAACCTGTATGTGCTATAGATAAGCGCAGTGGCCAGCATACGTCCACAGCAACTATAAGCAATAGCAACCAGTGAAAATCAATATAAGTGATAGAGTGAATCAACACCATAAACCAAATACGTGATTAAATAAATCAGGTGCCCTAGAAAGGGACAGCTGAAGCAATCCAAAACTGGCACTATATATAGTGTATAAATGTAAAAAAAATTAATAAAACACTTTTAAAAATCTATTTCAAAAATCACTTTCAAAAATCACACTGGTGACAGGAAAATCCAGAAATTTAAAAACACAAGTAAGAATTGCAACACACAGCAACTCTCCACCCTGATGGATGGACAGGAGTAATCCAATGGTGTGCAGTGGAAAGAGTGGTAGGACCAGCATACCCGACCGGTTTCGTCTGATAGAGACTTCAACAGGGGTGTACTGTGATTGGCTGATATTCTTTTTATTTATTTTTTAAATACTTTTTATTGAGTTTACATGAGAGAAAGAGGGTTACGTACTAAAAAGCCTCTGGGCATCCCCCGGCTTAAATACCTTACATTGTAGTAGTCCTATAAGTTCTAATATATTCTATTGAAACAACTACAAACGTAAACTACTTATGTCGTCAAATTGGAGGAACGCGGGGAAGGATAATGGATTGTATACTTCAGATGACCACTTCAGGGAGAGATGCTGAGGTTGAGGATAACACATCTAGGTGTACCTTTAGATAACAGTAATATTAGGTCTTCACCACTACAAGACATTTAGTTAAAGTAAACAAACAAAGGGATCCAAATCCTATTGTGTTGCGTTCGTGATGTCTGATTCTAACCACACGTGCCAAATTTGATCAAACTTAGCTGGGCAGCACCTAGCAAGATAAACCGCTTTGTATAATGGCAACACTGCGTTGAGCAACGATTTCCATGAATTCAATGTGGGTACCTCTGGCTGTTTCCATTTTATGAGTAAAGCCTTCCTAGCATAAAATAATAGGAGTCCTATTAGAGTTCTGGTTGCTCAACGGCAGGCCAGGGAGCCCACCAGACCCAGCAAGCAGATCGACACATTCAGGGGAACATGGATCATGATCAAGGTTTCAATGAAGTTTGTGACCTCCATCCAAAAGGCCTGGATCCTGGGACAGGACCATAACATATGGTTGAAGTCAGCATCTACTTTACTACATTTACAACAGTTGGAGGAGTAATTTGGGTAGATTAGATTTTGACTAATCTTTGGGGTGACAAAGAAACCCTGTGAATCAGTTTAAATTGTATCAACCGATCTCTGACGGAGATAAGTTGTAAAAAAGGATACTCCTAGGTGTCTTCCCATTCTGATTGGCTGATATTCAGCGTCTGACCAGCAATGTTGTCCTAGAAGTGATGTGGGCAACTATGCACAAAGCCTATTATGAATTACCAGTTTATAGGCATTGAATTAATATACAGGTGTCCCTGAAATATGTGAAAACGCTGAAAACTATGATATATAAACTGAGTATATATGTGTCTGTGATATGTTAGTCATTTTAGGCCATTCAATGCAAACATTGTTTAATAAAGTTGCAGAACAATGCTGTGTAGATTCAGAAATATAAACATAACAAGCTCAATAAAAGATTTTAGGTCAATGAAAAACCAATGAAAACTGTCCTGTCTTTGATGTGCAGGAGCAATCCCCATGGAAATATATATATATAGATATTTATATTTTTTTTAGAGTTGCCATATTTCCTTTGGGAAAAAGATGCTAACATTAGAAATTCAAATGTAATTTACAAACAGGACAGAGCAAGGCTTTATTTTCCTTTAGAAATATATGATCTTAGAGTCTGCTACATAATTACAAATCTCAGCCATAAATCAACAACGATCTCTTCCATATCATTTAATCATCTTTGCCCAGGCTGGACCCTTCATTAGAGACCTAGGGTTCACTGTGAGGTAACACATGATGCAATAATTCAGCCTGGGTCTAATGACAGTTTTGCGGCATTCATTTGACTCAGTTACTAAGGATGACTTAATATAAATGATCTAAAACGAACCAGGGTAAAGAGCGGAATACAGGTGATCCCCCCCACCCCCCCCACGCTTTCATCAGTAGACATTCCCTTCCTTGCTTCTGCTTGAAGGGACATTTTTTTGCAGGGCCTAATTGACACTGGACGTTTTTAAAAAGGCTGTTAACGTGGCTGTTGAGCCACTCTAACATCTTTATACTATCCGCACTGTCTCCTAATCCTGTGTGTGTGTGATTTATAAAAAAAATGCTGTATATACCTAATTTCAGAGCGCCGCTCTGTGCTCATGTGACTGACCGGCTCGCTCCTTTCCCCGTCTGACAGCTGCAGCGGGCGGGCCCAAGATTCCCCCGCTGATGTCAGTCGGGAAGGGAGGAGGAGAGAGCCGACCTGTCAAATGAGCGCTGAGTGGCACTCTGAAATGAGGTAAATACTGAATTTTTTAAATAAATCACACACACGGGTACACAGGATTAGGAGACTGCGCTAATAGTATAAAGCTGTAGATGTTATTCCAGCAACAGGAGTGGAGGGAGGGGCGGACACTGTCACTAGCTGACAGGCAGGGAGGGGAGGGGGGAGAGCCGAGAGGAGAGCAGACAGGAGACAGCGGATGACGGATGCATGTAATCTGACCACAGTGTCAGGGCTCAGCAGCCATGATATACGCTGGTCAGTTAACAAAGGGGAGGGCAGAACCAGGCAGGATCAGCCAGGTATTTCAGGTGATAGAAAGGGCCAAATTACACAGCACAAGCACTGTGCTGTATAACCTACTTTAAAGAGACCGGATCCATTATTTTATTTTTGGGCAACAAACGCTTTAAGCCGGGTACACACTAACAGTTCTTTTTTTCACGAAAAAAACTGACAACTCCGGTCGGAGCCACTGTACTAACAATGCAACGTTATTTCAGTGATCTTCTCTGCTGTTATATTGTGTTCTGACAGGGTGACAGCCCCCCCGCCAGAACACTCCGGTCAGCGCTCTCTGCCATTGGCTGAGAGCACTGATTGGGAGCCGGTCGGCTAATAGTTTTCCAGCATGCACGTCCGTCAGAAGCCTGCCAAATGGCCAGCTTCTGTCGTATAGGCCGTCATACACTCGGGCAAAATGTCGGATGTTTTTTTTAACTAGTTGTTATCTCCCGATATTCGGGCTTTAGGTTCGTCTAGGTTTTTTTTTCTGCCTCTATATGTCCCTGCATCTTAGCCTAAGTGTCCATGCACACATAGGCATTTACAAGATCTTAGAGGCAGGGGCGTTTAGAGACCGAAAAAGAACCCACAGCCAGCGCGTCTAGAAACAATAGCATTTTGGCAGCAAAAAAGATTGACGCGTGTAAATGCATGTAAACACGCTTTAGCGCTAGGCGTGTTTAGTGTTTGAACTTTAATTATTTTCAAGGGCCAGAGTAAATGATTATTCTGGTCAATTAAATGAACTAACATCCAAGTGCTTGATGCATCTAAATGCGTTTACAAGCATAATTGTTTTTTCTGCCAAAACACTGCTGCCAGAATGGAAGGTAACTAGAAGAGATAGAAAAATGTGCATGGGGCCTAAAAGTTAGGCTTGGAGCAAATCTAATGCCGCGTACACACCATCACTTTATGTGATGAAAAAAAAACGACACTTTCTGTGAAGTAAAAAATGACATTTTTGAAACTTAAATTTTCAAAGACGAAGTTGCCTACACACCATCGTTTTCTCACAATGATCTTGCAAAGTGAGGTTACGTTCCACCACGTTTTACCATTGAAGCTTGCTTCATAAGTAGCTTCTGGGCATGCGTGGATGAAAAAACGTCTTAGAAAACGACGTTTTTTGCTACACACGGTCAATTTCTGTGAAGTAAAAAGTGCTCTTTTAAAAAACGACACATAAAATTGAAGCATGCTTCAATTTTTTTTGGTCGTTTTTTACAAGACATAAAACGACGTTTTCCCCCACACACAGTCAATTAAAGTGACGTTTTTAAAAACGTCATTTTTTTTCATCACATAAAGTGATGGTGTGTACGCGGCATTATAGTTCGCTTCAGCTACATGGTAAAGTGAGTGCAAAGACAAAGTGAGCTCATAGGCAAATGGTTAGAACTAGTGGGTGTGGGGATACATTTTTTTGCCATAATGATCATTATTTTTCAAATGAAGATCAATTCAGCTCTCAATACTTAAATCTGCACTCTTGCTGCAGTCCTTTCACCTCTAATCTAAACTTCACATATACTTCAAATACTGGCAATTTAGAGGGTCCTTCTTTGAGTGTTGGGGACATTTGCCATTGTCTGTTTAGCAGTGGGGCTTTCTCAAGCCCCAGAAGATTTCAGTGGCATAATGATGTCACAAAGAGGGGTGTCAACAAGACCGGTTGAAGGAAGATCCAGTCTCTTGTAGAGGGCTAACACTTTTTATTGCCAGAACTAGCAAAGGGTCACATGTTGATGGATGCAGCAGAGTATGAAAATGTGTTAAAGGGACTTTTTAGAAGTGTGAATGGGGGGAGGGGATGGGGGCAACATTTGTCTGGTTTTAAAATATTAGTTCACCTTTACAAAAACCATGTGTAGCGCTATCTTCATAAGAGCCCCTGCATAGGATGGGTCCTCTGTTTTTTGTCTCAACCTTCTAAAGAACCTCAGTCCCTCTGAGACACAATTTTGCATACAAAGTTATGAACAGTAAGAAATAGGCATAAGATGACATTTGGCATCCAGATTAGCGGCTGTCTTCACACTTATGCGATTTGGATGCGGATACTAAAACAGTAGCAAGGCCACCTCAAATGCAGCAGTGAGCAATAGTTTAAAAAGTTTAATCTACAGTGCTGGAAATATACTGCTATACTACCAGAGAGCATTTTTATGGTGGCAATACTAGTCCTAGACCAACTGAGTATGCACTATCCAAAGGGGGATGGAAGTTTTGGGAATAAAGGAGACTTGCAGAATTATTAGGGGAAGGGCAATCCTTTGAGATATTCTTCTGCTATTGTTGGAGCCCTTTAAAAGCATTGGTGCACTTAACAACAGTCCCAGTTAACCCGCATGCAGTATAGGTACAATGGGCCAGATTCTCATACATTTGCCCAGGCGCAGCGTATCAGAGATACGCTACGCCGCCGTATCTTACCTGGCGCATTTTCGTATCCAGGACGATTTTGCGCCATAAGTTACGGCAGCGTAGTGTATTTCTCGGCACGTATTTCAAATTGGGTGCGAAGGGGGCGTGATTCATTTAAGCACGGCGTTTTGAAAATTCCCGCCGTGCTTTGCACGAAATAACGTCGCACCGACGTCCATTATTTGAACAGAGACGTGAGTTAAGTCCTTTACTATTCACGGACGACTTACGCAAAAAAAAAAAAATATTAAAATTCGACGCGGGAACGACGCCCATACTTTAACATGGCAAGTCTATCTATACGCCACAGAATAGCAGGTTTAACTATACGCCGGGAAAAGCCGACTAGCGACGACGTAAGAGAATGCGACGGCCGCGCGTACCTTCGTGGATCGCTGTAAAAAGCTAATTAGCATACCCGACACGAAAAACGACGCGAACTCCACCCAGCGGGCACCGAAGTATTGCACCTACGATACGAAGGCGTACGAAGGCGTACGCCTGTCGGATCGAAGCCAGAAGCCGTCGTATCTTGGTTTGAGGATTCAAACTAAAGATATGACGTGGCAAATTTGAAAGTAGGCCGGCGTATTAGTAGATACGCCGGCGTACTCTCACTGTGAATCTGGCCCAATATAAGTACTGTAAAGTCTCAGCACAGGTGCAAGGTAGATGTGGTTCAAATGCAGTAAAGGTTTGGTAGAATGTGGTATATGGTTAGTATACTGTAGGTGCAGTCTAGATCTGGAATAAGTGTGGTATAGAATGCAGTATGGATTGGGTACACTTGGTGTCCTGCTCTTAGTGGCTTAGATAAATAGCCTTCTCACCTGTCCCCAGGATGCTGGTGTGATCTCTCGCTGTAGGAGGGGCAGCAGTGGTGCAGGTGCTGTGATGTGAGTGGGTGGTTCTAAGCGGCCCCCATGTGTCCTCTCTCCCTGTCTCATGCTCGGATCTCCGTTAGTATGTTTTCAGTACAGAGAAGAGGGAGAACAGTGGTCTCAAGTCCCCCAACTGCTGGACTGGCTGCATGGGCACTGATAGGTCATCAACCACGAAGGAACGTACAGGGGGGCCAAGGGGAGTGAGCAGGGTGTACAGTGTTAGTTGACCTTTACATTTTTTTCTGTAAAGGTGAACTAACACTTTAAAATAATTATTATTACCTGACAATAATGGGTGGTATAGCTTAGTTGAGCCAAATATGTGTTAAATTTAGATCTACTTTTTTATATATAATTAGTACAGAAAATAGGATTTGGACTAAAGTTCAAGAATATCACTGGTCTCTGGTGAAGTCAGAGTTCAATGATCAGTAATAACTGCCAAATGATCAACAGTGGGACAGATTTTCATAATAAAGGTTGTTGAAAGACATGTGTAAGACAGGTATATATCACCCAATTTGTGTGGGAGATGAGACCATTTTGAGAAATAATTTGTGTAGGGGTTGACCCCAGAATGCAACATATAGGAAACAGAAGATTTGATTTTTATAAGCAAGTAAAGGTTATGGTGGCAGTAAGTACAAATAAATCTATTTAAAATGATTGTAAAGGTTCTTTTTTTTTAATAACAAACATGTCATACTTACCTGCTCTGTGCAATGGTTTTGCACAGAGCAGCCCTGATCCTCCTCTTCTCAAGGACCATCCTTCCTGCCTAGTGGCAAGCTGCTTGCTATGGGGGCACCCGAGCAGGCTTGCTCCCAAGCCGCTGCTCCGTGTGTCCATTCACACACGGAGCACGACTCGGCCCGCTCTCTCCTCATTGGCTCACTGGCTGTGATTGATAGTAGCGGGAGCCAATGGCTACCACTGCTGTCTCAGCCAATAAGCAGGGAGAGATCCAGGAGAGCCAAGGCTCTTGTGCACATTGATGGATCAAGATGGGGCTCAAGTTCATTTTATGGGGGCTGGGGGTGCTGCTGCATGCACAAGGTTTTTTACCTTAATACATAGAATGAATGAAAGTAAAAAAATAAATAAAATTGTGCTTTTGCAACCCCTTTAACGCTGTAGCCAGGATATGATCATCTGGTGTCAGAAAGATCTTCTACTGATTCCAACTGTTCACTGCACACGATGATGCCACCTGTCTCAGTTTGGAGGGATCCCTCATTGAACTCAGGGGGTGACAGGATGGAGCAGTGTCACTAAAATCTTTATTGGCTTCAGAATGAATGAACTTCAGTTTGGTTTTATTAGAATTGTGTTACTGCAGTACTAAAATGGGAGAGTTTTGAAGAGAATAAAAGAATAAAGTCATAGGTAAGAACTAAGATGCTAAAGACATACCTATCATGTTCATATATAAAAGAGAAATAATGAATTAGATTTTATTACAACAGATCTAGCAGTGACTTTGGTGTTATGTAAATATGAAATATATACTGTATTTCCTTCTTTTGCTTGTTAGAACTCTGATCTAATACAAAAACAATCTATTTTAGAAAAGCATATTTTAAGAAGTAGGTTGTCAGGCAGGGTCAAGGCTTAGAACCTGAGCCAGACGCTTGTGAAGAAATGGTTGTGTGGTTAGCGCTTCTCATATCTACTGTTGAACCTTTTTACAATAGTATCAAATCACAGGTTTGTTGGGTGACAACTGAGCCTGCTGGGTTTACTTATAAATCATTCACAGTGACATTCAAGTGTATTGCACTAAACTGCAAACTAATCTCTTGCTTTAAAGAGTGTATTTCAAAACTCTCATGTTCAAAGGCAGTTTAATCTCTCTCCACACCTAAATCATAACAAAGCAGACATATGTGGTCATAATTGATTTAGCTATTCTATATGCTTTAATGGTGTCAACAAAAATTAAACACACTTTAATCCTTGGATTAGTTATTGCTTAGTGTGGCTTTGAACTGGAAAGACAAATGCATAACGGATACAGAACAAAACAAAAGGAATGAAAAGGCATAATGTAATGTTGCTACTTTTTTGGCAAGTACCTTTTGCACAAACATTAAAGCTGGGTCGATTACCGTCATCTAGGTGTCACGGGCAGTAGCCGGGTTTACAGGAAGTATATTCTTGAACGTTTTCTGCAGGTGTTTTTTTTTCCTACAGGTGAAAGATGGAGATTTCCAATTTTGGAGGGGGGATTATCCACTATTAAATAAGTGGACTTAGCATTTTAGAATAAGGTCTTGTGTAAAGCTGAAGTTCAGGTATGAATGTTTTTGCATAGTTACATTGGCCCAGCTTGGACCAATGTAAGTACATGTCTCATACCTGAGCTATCCCCATAAAAGCTGAAAATAGCAGCAGTCTTCTGGGTCCAGTGTGCTTCTACATTGTAACCATATTGGGTTGTTCCTTCGGCATTGCCACCATTTACAGAATGTCTTTATTTTTTTTTGTTCAATTAGTGCAAGGCTTTCTCTGATTGGATGAGGTGTAGAGGCATGATGATGATGTCACAATCTCTTCACATTGGTAAAAAAAACACCTGCGGAGAAAGAAAAATACATGCACACTGTCTTCTTCTCTCCTACACCTAGGTGGTCCACAGCCCAGTGCCACACACTGCCCTCTTCTCTCCTGCACCCAGCTGGTCCACAGCCTGGTGCCACGCACTGCCTTCTTTTCTTCTGCACCCAGGTGGTCCACAGCCTAGTGTTGCACACTGCCTTCTTCTCTCCTACACCTAGGTGGACCACAGCCTAGTGTTGCACACTGCCTTCTTCTCTCCTACACCTAGGTGGACCACAGCCTAGTGCTGCACACTGCCCTCTTCCGTCTGTCCTCCACGCTCCCTCCAAGTCCTCGTTGCCTTCTTCTACTGTCCTCTTCACGTCTTCTGCTTTGATTGGACGCCTATTAAAGCCCACGGCTCTAATCAGGTGCTTCCAAAAAAAACCTTGGCCGCTGTAATTCAGATGCCCGGCGCCCGACAAGGGGCCGGACACCTGAATAGGGGGTGGCAGCGGCCACAATAGATAGATTCATGCAATGCATTAATCTATCTATTAGATAGAGTGGTGCAGAAGAGAGGGGGCGACGCTCCTGCACCCTCTATGGATGCACCGCCACTGTTCCAGCCCCAAGAATCTTCTGATTCTTGCCGCTGTAATTTGGTCACTGCATGTAAACGGTCGTGCGAAAGAGGACTTAAAACTGCATTTATAATATACACTCATTCCTACTTACATGCTTTACAGGTAGTAAAGCCAGGAGAAGGAAGACAGTCATGGAGTATGCACCATTAAAAATAAGTTAACAGAGGTAATTCCCCTATTCCTATGCACAAATTTACATTAAAGTGGTTGTAAGGCTGAAGGTTTTTTACCTTTATGTATTCTATGCACCAAGGTGAAAAGCCTTCTGTGTGCTGCTCAACCGACATTCCCCCAATCCTCACCTGAGCCCCCTCTCTATTCAGCGATGTGCATAGGAGCCTCGGCTGTACCGGATCTTTCTCTCCTCATTGGCTAACACCTCACACCATTGGTTCCCACTGCTGTCGATCACAGTCGTTGAGCCAATAAAAAGAGAGAGGGGGGCGGGGAGGTCTTATGGATGCACAGAGTGGGGATTGGGAGCGGGTACGCATCAGTGCCCCCATAGTAAGTGGCTTGCTATTGGGGGCACTGGTCTAGAAGGAGGAGCAAGGTGTGCAGACGGGGGACCCAAGAAGAAGAGGATCAGGGCTGCTCTGTGCAAAATCCCTGCACAGAGAAGATAAATATAACAAGTTTATTTTAAAAAAAGGTTTAAAGGGGTTGTAAAGGTTTGTGTTTTTTCACCTCAATGCATCCTATGGCTGTCACGGGCCCCCCAGCCCCCCCATTTTACTTACCTGAGCCAGTTCATCTGCTCTGCGCATCCACGGTGTCTTATTTTCCACGAAGTCTCTGCGCTGATTAGATAGATTGATAGCAGCGCAGCCATTGGCTCCCACTGCTGTCAATCAAATCCAATAATGCGGCTGCCAGGGGCGGGGCCTCGACTTTGGAAACCGACTGTATGGCACAGGAGAGCACCCGCAAGGTAACCCCCTTGGGAAAGAGCTTCCCAGAGGGGGTTAGGTATTGCGGGGAGGAGCTGCGAGAGCCGCCGTGGGACCCCAGAACAAGCAGGATCGGGGCCACTCTGTGCCAAACGAACTGCACAGTGGAGGTAAGTATGGCATGTTTATTATTTAAAAAAATAAATAAATAAACCTTTACAACCACTTTAAGTAGAGGTTGCTATGAACTCATTAAATAATATATGAGGTCTTGAGGGGCTATTACAAAAAATATGAGTAAAAGTGAATTGCTACTCAGTTTGGTCTTTATGGACAACAGTCCTTTTTTTCCCCATTTCCTTTTCTCCTACTTGTAGCCCCTTTGCCGCCATTCAAATTGGAGCGTCTTGTCATGCGATTGTCATCTGATTGTATTGCCAGCAATCACTCGGTGCGAAGCTGATTTTTGCGATGCCGCGTCGATTTGAAAATGTAGTACATGCACTAATTTTGGCCATTTCGAGTGCAACTTGAAATGACATCTGTACATTAAACTGCACAGATGTCTTCAAAGTCGCACCCGAAGTCGCATTGACATGGGGCTTTGAAATGCGATTTCAGATGAAGTCGCACGATTATAAAGCCACAAGTCAATGTGAACGGGGGCTAATACACACATCAATACAAAAAATAGAGTGAATATTGTAATATAATAACATATGGCAAATATTCCACTTTGTGAAACCAGATATTTATTTATCTCACACACAAATCCAAGATCAGAGTTTAGAAACGGTAAAACCAATATGTTTTTATAGAAATTCGGATGGGAAATAATTGATTAGAGAACATACTATATACGCACACCTTACCTTTCAGGTGACACTGTACATCGTTGAGGAGTCTGTTGGGGTGTCAGGAGTTCAGATGACTGCAGGGTTGGGGAAAGGTCCTGTGCACCCTCTGTCTGCCGGTAGTAATGGGACAGATCGTACTGCACTGCCATGCCTCATAGTTTAGCTAGTAATTGTAAGAAGACTGGTCAGGGCTGTTTCCATGCTCAGAACATCTACTGAGATACACACACTAACAGAGCAGCACATGCACCTAGGTTACAGCCAGCCACACCTCCACCGTTCTAATGTGTCACTTGCTGTACTTTCACAATTATACAGTAACAGGTAATGTCACTGCAATTACTTCCATGGGCAGCAGTGTGTACACACAAACATACATTTCAATCCATTAATAAGAAATAAGAAAATGCCTGTTCTAAAGGCATATGCTACAAAAAAGAAAAATGTGGTTTTCTTTTTTTAATTGCTGCTATTGCTTTATTAACCACTTGCTTACTGGGCACTTAAACCCCCCTTCCTGCCCAGACCAATTTTCAGCGTTCAGCGCTTTGCACTTTGAATGACAATTGCGCGGTCATGCAACACTGTACCCAAATTAAATTTTATCATTTTTTTCCCATAAATAGAGCTTTCTTTTTTTCTTTTATGAAGATATTCAAACTACAACTTTACAGGTAAAACATCTTATGTAACAATTCTGCATAATTAGCTCTTAAGTGCTTTTATTTTACCTTAAAGCAGGAGTTCACCCGAATTTTTTTTTTAACATTAGATTCATGCTCATTTTGTCAAGGGGAATCGGGTAGTTTTTTTAAAAACAAAGCAGTACTTACTGTTTTAGAGAGCAATCTTCTCCGCCGCTTCCGGGTATGGTCTTCGGGACTGGGCGTTCCTATTTGATTGACAGTCTTCCGACAGGCTTCCGACGGTCGCATCTATCGCGTCACGAGTAGCCGAAAGAAGCCGAACGTCGGTGCGGCTCTATACGGCGCCTGCGCACCGACGTTCGGCTACTTTCGGAAAATCGTGACGCGATAGATGCGACCGTCGGAAGCCTGTCGGAAGACTGTCAATCAAATAGGAACGCCCAGTCCTGCAGCCCATACCCGGAAGCGGCGGAGAAGATCGCTCTCTAAAACGGTAAGTACTGCTTCGTTTAAAAAAAAATACCCGATTCCCCTTGACAAAATGAGCATGAATCTAATGTTAAAAATTTATATTTCCGGGTGAACCTCCACTTTAATCACTTTTTACCAAACCAAAACTCAAATTTTTAACTGCTCCTGTCCGAAATTCCTCCTTTATCACCTTCAAAGCTCTATTTTGTTTTGGACTATTCTTAAACTCTATCTTTGTCCTTACTATCCACCTGAGACCCAACCTAATTATCCCCGTCCCTGATGGGGATAAAAAAAACCCGACTATGCAGGTTTTAATCCTAGAACAGTAAAGAGATAAGAAAAGCCAAAGAAAGAAAAAATAAATAAAAATTAAGATTTATATTAATTCCCGTTGCTCCCCTTTCTCCCCCCCAACCCCCCCTCTCTCCCTGTACGCAACATAAGGATCCCAAATCAGCCGGTATTTATCCTCCTGTTCCTTCATACTCATACTGAGATTTTCCAGTTGTTGGAATTCTGTTATTCTTGCCATCCATTGAGCTCTAGTTGGACGAGCACTGCTTTTCCAAAGAGCTGGGATACATAATTTTGCTGTTGTGAGCAAATGTTTTAATAATGAATTTTTATTCTTTTTTATCGAAATAGGGATATCCAACAAGAGGAAGGCTGCAGGATTTTCTCCAAGGGACACACCTATTATTTCTTCCACTGTTTCACTTTTTTCCAGAAATCTTTTATTTCCGGGCATTCCCAGAAAATGTGTATCATAGTACCAACATTTCCTTGACATCTCCAACAAAGGTTGGACACCTGTGGGTATATTCGATTCAATACTTCTGGGGTTCTATACCACTTACTCAAGATCTTATAGCTACAGTACCTTCTTGATATCTGGTTGCTATTATGTGTAAACCTAAAGATTTTGTTTTTTTTGTAGTTCGGAGAGAGTAACCCCTAACTTCCTCTTCGCTTGGAGATTGATCTAAGAAATGCATGTAACTGCATTCTCCTAAATGGGCCCAAGATTTCACAGAACTCATGTTCAATCTCTTCACCAGACATCACCTGATTATCTGCCGTAAAATGTATGAGTCTACATTTACCCTGTCATCTTAAATTCCTAAATTTTCTATCTCTTAGACCGGGTTCAAACGCTGGGTTACCCACAATTGGAGCCATCAGGCTCAGGAGGGTCAACATTTTAACTTTTTTAAATGTCTTTTTAACCGATCTAAGTGTGGCACCCACCGTTGGATGTTGCTTCACTGCCTGTGGTATAACAGTGTTCGTGAGCCAGGCTAACGCCTCCAAGGGTATCTCTGATATTGCTTGTTCCTTGTATGCCCATGGTTTATCTTTTTGAGATGTACACCAGTCCAACATCCTTGTTAAATGTATTGCCTCATAGTAACCCTCCGGGTCTGGGAATCCCACTCCTCCTTTTTCTTTTGGTAAAACCAGAATATCTCTACGGATTCTGGCAGATTTTCCAGCCCATATAAACTTTGCGAAACTTGCTCTCAAATCTCTCAAATATCCCAAAGGGATTTTAATAGGCAGAGTCTGTAGTAAGTATAATAATCTCGGCATTACATTCATTTTCATGATATTTATTCTGCTAAACCACGTAAACGCTTCCTTGTCCCATTTCTGTAGATCTAGTTTAATCTGTCGTGCCAAGGGAGTTCAAGTATCCTATTTAGTCTACTTGGTATTTTTGTGCCCAGATATCCTATATGGGAGTCTGTCCAGCTGAACGCAAAAAAGTGGATAGCTGCAGTTGCAAAGTGGTATTCATCTCCACACCCATTGCTTCTGATTTATTATAATTCACTTTAAAGTTGGACAGTCTCCCATATTTGCCTATCTCAGATAGTAATGGCGGAAGGGATAGTGCTGGGAGGGTTATGAAGAACATAAGGTCATCCGCAAATGCGGCCAGTTTGTGCTCATTTCCATTTAACTCAGTACCCTTAATATCTGCATTACTCCTTATAGTCTTTAAGAATGGTTCCAGCGTCAGGATAAAGATAATAGGTGACAATGGGCCTCCCTGTCGTGTTCCATTACAAATAGAGAAAGGCTCTGATAACACCTCATTTACCCTGACTCTAGCTTTTGGAAAGGAGAACAAACTCATGATCCAATTCTGCATCCCCTTCCCAGCCCTATATGTTGCATAGTTGCCTTCAAACATGACCAATCTACCCTATCAAATGCTTTTTCTGCATCTGTAGATATTAACACTAGGGGTTTTTGATAATGTTGGGCATAATGTATAGCGCTTATGACCCTTTGCGTATTTTCCCTTCCTTCCCTTTCTGAGGTAAACTCTACCTGATACGCATGTGTGGCAATAGTCTGGTTGAGAGTATTTTCGTAAGGATCTTTAAGTCCACATTTAGTAATGAAATTGGACGATAGCTCGAGCATTGGGCCAGATCTTTCCCCTCCTTGGGTATAACTGCTATGTGAGCCATCAAGGTTTCTACTGGTATCGCATGCCCTTCTCGTATCGAATTGAAAGCCTCCACAAACTTTGGTGCTAATTTTTCAGCAAAAGTTTTATAATATAACAATGTAAACCCATCTGGGCCAGGGGCTTTACCCGGCTTTAGTGTTTTAAAAGCATCTAAGAATTCCTTAATGGTAATTGGGCCATCAATGTCTTCTGCTTCTTTGTCCGTTAATCTAGGAATTTCCGAGTCCGCTATGTATTCCCTAATCTCCTCTCCATTACATACCCTGGGAGGTTGCTCTTGAGCCCCCAGCTGATATAGGCCTACATAGTAGTCTCGGAAAGCCTTCGCAATCTCCTGTGACAAATTTACCAAAACATCTCCCTGCGTTTTAACCCGTTCAATATAGTTTTGTGTCCTCGTCTCTTAAAGCGAATTAGCCAACATCCTACTTGGTTTATTTCCATATTCGTAAAAAGCTTGTCTACACCGGGTCATTGATGCTTTAGCTTTATCTGTTAACAAGCCTCTCGCCGGCGAGTTAGTTCTTCCTCACTCTGACATGCCTGTGATTTTTTATGCAGCATCTCTAACCTCCTAATCTCCTCAAGCAGGGATTCTAATCAAGCCCCATGTTGACGTTTTCTATGTGTTCCTACTGATATCAATATACCTCTTTATATGTTTCCCATATGCATGTTGGGGATACTTCCCCTGGTTTATTTATTGAAAAAAAAAAACATTTCTAATTCCTGTGCAATCCGTTGCTCACACTCTGGTTCTTTCAACAAGGTTTCATTAATCCTCCACTGCCACTCTCCAATAGTGGGTTCCCCCCATTCTACAGTATACTTAGATGGTGCGTGGTCCGATATCGTAAATGATCCTATGGATGTCTCCATTATACACTGCAGGATACTTTTGAGAAACAAAAATATAGTCTATCCTGGAGTATGTTTTATGTTGAGCCGAGTAAAAAGTATAATCTCTATCGTGCACATGGAAAGTTTTCCAGCTATCCCTTACTTGCAGCTCCTGGAGCAGTCTTTTTGCTTTTCGCAATTTGACATACGACAAGTGGGATGTTCCTTTTGAAACGTCTAAGGTTGGGTCTAATGCCATATTTAAATCTGTCCCCATCAGCAGAATACCCTCCTTATTTTGATGTATAGTCTCTCTGCATACATCTCCAAGGCAGCTACTTGACGCTCATTGGGCAAATATATGTTCACCAAGGTAACTTTTTGATCATATATTAAACCCTTGACAATTAGCAATCGTCCCTCCTCATCAATAAATGTCTTTGTTTCTTTCCATGGTATCTGACTTGATAACATAATCAATATCCCCTTTGCATTTGATGTTTGTGATAGACTATGATACACAG
Source organism: Rana temporaria (assembly GCF_905171775.1). Taxonomy (NCBI): domain Eukaryota; kingdom Metazoa; phylum Chordata; class Amphibia; order Anura; family Ranidae; genus Rana; species Rana temporaria. The sequence continues at coordinate 95,015,317 of NC_053493.1, forward strand.
TAGGATATCTGAAATTACCCAACTTTGGGATTTTTTGTTTTTTTAAAGTGTGTCTCTTGAAGAAATATAATATGGGATTTGAGTCTCCCCAGTTCCATATACAGCTTACTACATTTTTCAGGTGTATTCATGCCTTTCCCATTATAAGATATCAAATTTATTTTAGTCATCCTGTATAATAGAAAACAGAGCTTTCTTTTCGTGGTATTTGATCTGCGGTTTTTATTGTTTGTTAAAAAATAAATAAAAATAACTTTGTTTTTTAAATGATAGGCTGCACTGATGGGCACTGATGGGCTGCACTGATGGGCACCGATAAGGCGGCACTGGTGACTCGGGTGATCACAGTGCACACCACGCACACCCTGCAGGGGCGCCCGGGGAGTGCGCAAAGGGGAGGAAGTCTATTGACGTCCTCCCGACATTGGGGTCCGCGCTGTAGCTGTCATTCGGCTATAGCGTGGGTGCCAAGTGGTTAAATACTGAAGTGTGTGTAAGCCCAAAACCAAAAATTTTATATTTTGCTGCTTAGTCCTTATATGTGGTGACTGCACTGGGTCTCATTCACACTTGCAATTAGGGCTGTTTGTAGATTCCTGTGGGACGAATCACAGGGTTGGCAAAAAGTTATGTACAAAGCAGCCCTGTATGCAATCTGTCTTCAGCAGCCTGCAGTGAAATTGGTTTAATCCCTGCACATTCGTGTTCAAACGGATAGATAGAGGGGCAGCTGTCTTGTTAGAAGGTCACAGGCTGCTTTGCGCATCCAAAGCGAGCAGACAAGCCGACCCCAACATAAAGTAAACTTCAGGGCAATATGAAAGCTTTGCCCACAACTCTCCCCAAAGTATGAGTGGTGGGCAGAGACCGGCCCCCTTTCCACTCTCCTGGCTGCACAGCTTCATCCCCTTAGGCCCCGTACACACCATAGAATCTATCCGCAGATAAATCCCATCGAATGGGTTTCAGCGGATAGATTCTATGGTGTGTACACTCTGGCAGATATTTATCCGCGGATAAATCTCCCCTGGGATGGATTTCCAGCAGATGAATATTTGCTGACATGCTCAACAAATCCATCTGCTGAAGTCCATCCCAACGGATGGATCCGCTCGTCAGTACAGACTCACCGGATCCATCCGTCCAAAGGGATCCCCGCACGCGTCGTAATGATTTGACGCATGCGTGGAATTCCTTATATGACAGCGTCGCGCCCGTCGCCGCGCCATAATCACGGCGACGGCGCGACACGTCATCGCCAGAGGATTTCAGCGCGGATTTCAATGCGATGGTGTGTACACGCCATCGCATAGAAATCTGCTGAAATCCTCGATAAATCCTCTCGTGTGTATGGGGCCTCACTCCCAGGGGTTCCAGTCGCTGGCCTACCTTTTCCAGGTCTGCTATTCCAGGAGACACCGGTAGCACTCTTTCACTCTTTAGAGCAGCATGACAAATGAACAAAAGGCACCACAATGCTGGATATGGTTAATGTTCTTTTACTGAGAATCCTCAACAAATAGATGGCTCTGTCTGGGTCGCAGACCCCAACCCAGTTCTTAGGCAAAATGTGAGAAACAGTTGATATTAGGCCCTGCCAGAGGCTGCTTGCATCTTCTGCAAAAGGCCACTCACTCCCTAAAGCTCTGCTACTCGTCTCTCTCCCTGAGCTAGGAGGGGAGAAACCAAAGGGTGAACCAACTCCCAAGGTTTTCCTCTAGACTTAAACTGACCCGCTGGAGCTCTCTTTCTCTGTTGGGGCTATCGTGGGGAACATTGTGATAACTGTATTCAACCCCCATCTGCCATTCTCATCAAAATTTCCAATAGTAACACAGATACCCCCCCATGTTCTCAGTGCCAGGTCCCAGTGGCAGGCAATGTGGCAGTCCTCTGAAATCAAGTTCCAAGCTTGAAATCAAGTCCCAAAATAAAACAATAACATCTTCTTCTTAAGCATTCCAAATTGGATGGCCATTATCCTTTATTGCTGGGCACAGGGTATGCCTGATGTACTGCTTTCAGCCAACTTACAAGTCTTTCTATTTAAAAACATATTTTACTCTCACAGTCTCACAGCTAAGACTTGTGAGCAAGTTTAAAATTGATCTCAACAATCTTCTGCTAATGTAGTGGTCACACCGGCCAATCCCCAGTTGAAGTCCATTGGTGACGAAACGCGTAGGGGCTGCTGACGTCACCATGCTATACCGAACGAGAGGTGGTGCTACTGATGATACAGAAATGAGAAGAGATGATTATTGAGACGCCGCAGCTCTCATTGTTTATACCGCTGACTATGTTCACCGTCCTGTAAGTGCAATAATCACTTTCAATAAATGACACAGTTATTTGCATATTACACTATGGATGCCTTTATCTTTTTTATATGAGCGACTGTGGATAGCAATCATCTTTACATCGCTACAGAGACACATAGATTGTGGGGAACCTCATTCCCTGAGCTAGGCAAGACTGTTCATCACAGCACGGCCGTCTGGTAAACAGATCAATTATTCACTTGGATGTCACACCTGAAATTTTCACGGTATCTTTGGGAAGACTAGTATCCATCATCACCTTCCTGATAATATCCTGGTTTATTTTGGAGACTTCACTACACTCAGAACCTTTTTCCAACAATATATCACTTGTTTTGCATGGACTTTTTCTATTTTGAACCCTTCACGGACTGTGCTGTGTCACTTTGGACTCCGCATTAGTTTTCCTTTTTCTTCATTAATTTGCCTATATATTATTCATCCAATGTATTCTTTTCACAAACTACTATATTGGTTTGCATCATAGTTTGAATCATATTCTTCACATCGTTATTCACTAATTTGTTTTTTGTGATTGTATATTTATTTTTATCATCACTTTATTAGCGCTGCACTTCCCATGTCTTCTAATGTAGTGGTTACTTACGTCCTCAGCTCCAGGGGAGCATCTCCTAGCTTGTGTAGCAATATGCACCTATGGGTTTTACCCCAGGCATCACAGCCATGGCCAATCTGGAGCATCTGTGTGTAGGCATGTGCAGTCTACTTTCTCCACTCTAGGTGGTGCTCTTCTGCAGCGGCACTGCAGTTGGAGAGCAAGTCAAGAGGAACATAGTTCCTCTATAATTTCCTGGGTCACTGGGGAAGCATCCAATTGGACACTGCTGCCTCATGTCGTTCAGGTCAGGCAGAGCCTATTTAAGGCCCTGGCTCCCAGGTTTGGCATGCATATGCGAGTTGGTAGAGTAGGGTTAGGTAACCAGCCTGGTAGGGACAGAACTAGCGACAGGGAATGGTTCCTGACGAAGAGGGAAAGCTTAGCCTGTCCTATTGTGCCTTACAGTTTTAATGCCTCCCACTGCCGTCACCTGGTCCAAACAGTCTGTAGCAGTTGTTCCTTTTGTGCTCCACCTGTGGCTCCTGGCAGTTGGAACTGTTCCTATTATGCTTCATCTGTCACTGCTGACCAATGACAATATTCTTGGTACACCCTGTTTCCTGAACTCTGTTCCTTCAAACACTTGCAGCTGAAGATAGCTATTCCTGGTATACACAGTTTGCCACACTCTACTTCTCTGGGCCCTAGCAGTCAAGTACAGCTACTCTTGGTATGCTCCATTTACCAAACCCTGCTCCTCCTAGCCCTTGCAGCTCAGCACATCCAATCATGTGAGGTGCTCCCATCAGTTCCTTTGTTTCCTGCTTCTGCTGGTGGTTCTATCACATCTTTATGCTATGTCTGTCAGTATCTGGGGAAGCGATTTTATGGCAGAATGCAGCTGAGTCCAAATTCCTGTTATTGGGTCCCCAGTGAATACTACCTACCACTGGCTTCTAAGTAAATCAGCTATGAGTAAACACTAAGTTAGTGTGAAACGCGTCAGCTGTCCAAGATTTAGTTGCTGTGACTTGTAGTGCCTGTTTCCATTTCTTTATACAATAAATTGGATTGGAGTGTGGCTGTCCTAATCATCTTTTGTTCTTGAACCCAGTGGTAGTCAGGGTAGGATAACAGCTGCAGATTCCTGGTATTTTTAATAGAGCACCCCAAGAATCCCCTAGATGTGCACTAAGCTATAGGAGCTAAAAGTATTTTATGTGACTTATACTGTACCTTGTTCGCCCCCCCCCCCCCCCTTCATGTATTCATGTAATTTTTCTGTGTTGTAATGAACTGCATCAGGTTATCATTGTTTTGTAATCTAATTGTAATCTAATTGACTAATTGTAATTTTCGACATCTAGTGGCAGTTTTGGGACAGTACAGTGTCTATATCATTTTGGCATCTTCATCTATTTTCCCCTCCTGTTTAGTTCTAGTTAATTTAGTCCCAGCTAGACCCTCACCTCTTCTTCCATGTACCATTAGTCAGTGTAATTATTCACAGAGATTGGATTTAGTAATTGGGCTAGATTCAAGTAGCCCGCCGTAAGTTTGTACGGGCATAGCGTATGTTATTTACGCTACGCCGCCGCAATTTACAGGGGCAAGTGCAGTATTTACAAAGCACTTGCTCTGTAAGGCCTCGTACACACTACCGAACATGTCTGCTGAAACTGGTCCGCGGACCAGTTTCCGCAGACATGTTCGGTCATGTGTACGGCCGACCGGACAATTTTCCGGTGGATCGGACAGGTTTCCAGCGGACAAATGTTTCAAAGCATGCTATGAAACATGTCCGCTAGAACCATGTCCGTCGGACATGTTCGGTCGTCTGTACGACTCACCGGACATGTCCGCTCGGCCGAAAGCCCTAGCATGCGTCGAAGTGATTCGACGCATGCGTGGAAGCATTGACCTTCCAGGGTCACGCACGTTGCGGCGTCATCGTCGCGGCGATGGCGCGGCCACGTCACCGCGTTCGCTGTCCGCAGGAAATTTGGTCTGATGGTGTGTACAGCCATCAGACCAAAATCCAGCAGCGGACATGTCCGATGAAAACGGTCCGCGGACAGTTTTCATCGTACATGTCCCGTCGTGTGTACGAGGCCTTAGTTGCGGCGGTGTATCGTAAATGGGGCCGGCGTAAGCGCGCCTAATTCAAATGAGTATGAGGGGGGCGTGTTTTATGTAAATGGGTGGTGACCCGACGTGATTGGCGGTTTTCCCAAACGGCGCATGCGCCGTCCGTGGAATTTCCCAGTGTGCATTGCTCCAAAGTACGCCGCAAGGACGTCATTGGTTTCGACGTGAACGTAAATTACGTCCAGCCCTATTCGCGAACGACTTACGCAAACAACGTCAAAAATTCAAAATTCGACTCGGGAACGACGTCCATACTTAACATTGCGTACACCTCATAATAGCAGGAGCAACCTTACGCCGAAAAAGCCTAACGTAAACGACGTAAAAAAATAGCGCCGGGCGTACGTAAATTTGTGAATCGGCGTATCTAGGTCATTTGCATATTCTGTATACATGCCCACATGTGTGATGTCAAGATCATGTGACCTGGCTATCTCTGAGAACAAGTAACTGTTCTCTTCAGCATAAAAGACAAAACTGAGCATGTGCAGTTAGGCTACTCTGCCTGTGTTAGCTGGCCTTCCCCAGACAGTGGGGGGGGGGGGGGGGGGGGGGGGTTGGGGGACTTTGCATACTGGATAAGACAGCCTTTTTACACAATGCAGAGGATTAACCCCTTGTGAGTATAACAAGCATGCTATGCTGCATATACAGACTGATTTTACTGTTGTGGGTTTAGTAACACTTGAAGTGGTTGGTGCCAAGTCAGCAGGTGACCATACTGTCCAGACAGACATGGTGTAAGGAGGTATGTCAATGCATAAAGCAGCATCTGAGACAGAACATACCTCCTGAAATGCTGGGAATATTCACAAACTGACTTCCTTGCCCTCATCTGTATTTCACTGAGCTGCTATCAGTCATGCTGACATATGAACAGGTGGCACAGACAATCTGTCTAGGTGTATGAAATGAAATTGCTGTTAATTTTCACACCATTAGTTATACTGGAGCCAGGAAACAAACAAAAATTGATATACAGTGACAGTATGCATATGAATACATCGTCGTGCTCCAACCATTTTCAGCTGGCTTCTCTGACTACCATTTGCTGTACGGTGATAGCAATTATGCAAAAATTCAGCAAGTTTATCAACTGCTTTCCTGCCCAACAAAGCAAACTTTTACTTTGATGTCTTCTTAGAGCGATAAAGCATCAGCATCAGCGGAGAGTGTGTAACCACAGAACAAGGAGGCAACAATAGGACTTATTCTTGCTTGCACTGAGACCTACTGTATGGCTGTTTGATTTTGCTTTCACTGATACTGATAATGGGACTTATTTTTTTCTTGCACAGACACTTGGGGGTCTTTCAGGTCCGCCTGTAAGTTTTTTTTGCGGACCTGTACGGGCGCTCCGTGCTCCTCTATGGAGCTGCGGATGTCAGCGGTGACATGCCTGCTGACATCTGACCCGCGCCGATCCGCCAAAGTGTGACGGAGGGAAAACGTACTTTTCCATCCGTCTGGCGGATCAGGTGAACACGGACATACGGTCCGTGTTCATCCGATCCCCCATAGGGGGGAGCGGAGAAAAGACAGGGCGGTGTCATCCGCCGGCTCAGCAGGGAACAACGGAGCGATCCCAGCTGAGCCAGCGGAGGTGCACGGGGTGGATCATTACTGATCCGCCCCGTGTGAAAGAGGCCTAAAGCTGGACACAGATTTTTTTTTTGTTCAGCCAGTGGGTGGAACAACCCCCCCCCCAAAAAAAAAAAACCTGATCAGAATACACTGATAAGCCTCTGCAACTGATTGTCTGCAGCCACTGATCAACAGGTTAGACAGAAGTTGATCTATCAACAGAGAGGGCAACACACAGATCGAAATTTTGAACCATCTTTGCCCAGCTTAAAGGGTCACTAAAGGAAAAAAATGTTTTTGCTGAAATGACTGTTTACAGGGTATAGGGACATAATAGTTAACGGATTCCTTTAAAAAACGATTAAAAATAGATAAAAAACAATCATATAATGTACTTACACTATAATGTAGTGTGAACCCAGCCTGGGTTCACACTACTACACTACTTTCATCCTACTTTGCTCTGCTACATTGGTCCTACATTTATCCTACATGGGTCCTACATCCATCCTACTTTCATGAACAGGATACTACTTTGGTCCGACTTCAATGATATTCAATGGGTTGAAGTAGGATCAATGTAGGACCAAAAGTAGTACAGGGAGCATTTTCAAAGTCGGACCGACTTGTGTAGGACCAGTTAAGACAGCTCTCATAGGGAAACATTGATTTTCACACGTCATGCTACATGAGGCTCCCAATGTAGGACCGTTTGTCGGACAAGTGTGAACCCAGCCTGAAAAGGATGCTAACACCTGCTTATAATCTTCCATTCACTGATTTGTGAATAAAAGCCATGCTGCGCGAGTAGCGACCCAAAAAACAACCAACATGCTGCAGGGAGATGAAAAATTGCTTTAAGTTTTAGGTAGGGGGAAAGCAGTTTGAGGGTGGGGCGACTGTGGAATGGCACCAACAAAGATTCTCAAACTTGCATAACGCTTTGTAAAGTAAGATGCAGTTTGGCTGTCCCCACACTACATGGATTAAATACTCAATTAGGTACAGGGGACGGAAAAAGCAGTTTTTCTTATTCGATCCCCTACTTTGACAGCAGCTGGTGCTCCCCTATGTTCCAGTGATGGACTGTTCATGGACATCCTCATGTGCAATGCATTGGACTTGATGATGTCAGAGCACCAGTGACTGCCGTGGCATAGGTAAGAAGAGGCTGGTCTTATGGTGGGAGATTGGTTAAGTAAACTTGCTTTTCTTCATCCCCTAGACCTACAAAAGCATGCAACCGTTGCATACAAAGGCAGCTAATACCAAGAGGTGCAAATGGTGGGAAAAAACACCATTCTGGGATGCTTGCAATGTGTTGGCTGTGTGTTTGTGTGTTGCTTTACTCCAGGTAAATTAAAAATCTCTTTTCCAATTTATGGTGCACAACTAGTTCCTTAGAATCTCACTTCACTCAGAACTTATAGCTAATGTTATAAAAGAGGTGACGATAGCCACAGGTATGTATTCATTTCCTCTCAAGGCTTCAACCACAGGTTTACAAAGCTGTTGACACAGCAATTGCAGAGAGGACTTGTGTGATTTGGCCCTAGGAAATAAACCACAACTCCTTAAAGCTTTCAAGTAGGTGTTAAAGTAATGTAAAGTGTTTCTGCAGTTTAATATTTTTTTGGTATACTTTGTTTCCTTTGCTTTTGAACTAATAACGACATACATAAATTATTTATTGTTGTGTGTGAAACATTCTAATTTAGCTTTATCGTCTATTCTCTATTACTGGAACTTGTGCCAAATCAGTGTTTCTTAATTTTGGTAGGTTGTTTACCATTATTACCTTTGAGGACCTGTATTAAAGCAAATATGCCCCTCCATGCTCCGCAACACCCTTGGTTATGGGAGTCTCAAAACTAGGGGGTACCTGTAGTTTGCCACTTCTAGGTTTAAGACACTCATTACTAAGAAATAGAGTATCCTGCAATCTAATGCAAGCAGATCTCAGTAGATTACTGATGCCCCAGATTGCATGTAGGGTGTGCTATAAAGAAATCTTCAGCATCAACGCTTTCCTAAATTAATCTTGGGATACTGCAGGTGCATTGGTTTTAGGGGCTCTGAGAAATAAACTGACATAAAAGTGTAATTCTGCCTGTTCTGCTTACACTGTACACAAGAACCATCCTACCCTGCTTCCATCATCATGCAAGGTCACTGCCAAGTACTCCGAAAAACATCAGACTGGAAAGTTAGCAGCTTCGGTTGGCACTGGTCAGTTTCTACATACTGTATATTGTTAATATTAGTTGTGGGAGTTTATAAAGGTAACAGGTGTACTTTAAAGCTGAACTCCATGTGCTGGCATACTATAAGTTAGGCCGTCCATACACGGTTCGAATCTCGGCTGGTTCAGCAGGAACTGGCCAAGATTCGGACCATTATCATGAAAGCTGAATGTACCAATTTGATTGATCAATCAATTTGGGCACAACCAGCCTGCCAGATTCTTTTGCCACTATCGCTAGGGGCTGCTATAGACGCTAGTGATAGTCTTCCCTCGTCCCCGCCCGCCCGCCAGTAGAAGACAATTGCCGATTCCCCTGTCAGCGCTGTCTGGGTTGATGGGGGAATCCCATGGTTGCAGGAATTAAATTTGCAATGTGTATGGCCTGCCTTAGGTTCAAAGAGATGCATGCCACCTCACAGATTTATCTCTTTAATTTACATCTGAGGCCCCCGTACACACGTTCGAGGAACTCGACGTGCCAAACACATCGAGTTCCTCGTCGAGTTCAGTGTTGAAGCCGCCGAGGATCTCGGCGGCCCGACTTTCCTCATTGAACAACGAGTTCTCTATTTGGCCCGACGAGTTCCTCGTCGGCTTCCTCGCTGAAAAGTGTATACACGACCGAGTTTCTCGGCAGAATCCAGCTCCGATCGAATTTCTGGCTGAATTCTGCCGAGAAACTCGGTCGTGTGTACGGGGCCTGACAGTTTTCCAAAACTCTGAGAGTGAAGCTATCACAATACTCTGGGGGCTCTGACAAGGGAGATGCTGCCTTCTCACCTACTGCATCTCTGCCCACCCCTCCCTTCTGCTGCCCATTCACTGGAGCTTTTGTATTTTGTGATTTAGTTCATGAGACAATAAAGCACTATGTGATTGGGCAGGAGGAGGGGAGCAGTGGGCAAAGCGGCTGAATTCAAAACTGGAGCGATGAACCGATCGTGTGTACAGGGCTTGAGTGATTGGCTACTTGCAGGTTTTTAATTGAACAATTTTTGTATTTTTTTTTACATTTTGTGCTCTTTTTTTGCAGAGTTAGGCCAATTTAACAGTGGTGTCACTAAATCCTTTTTCTTAGTGATTGCAAATCTGTGCTTTGGTCATACAAATAAAAGGAACATTCCTTATAATTTCCCTTTCCACCAGCACATTCTTACCTATTTTTTACTCCTCAACTGCTCCATTCAGCCAATAAATAAAATATGAAGTACCGTACTTTATGGTATGTAAGAGCATGAAACTCACTCCCTCTTCCTCTCATGTGACAGTGCTGGGGCTTGCAGATTGGCTCCGTGCTGTTGTTTGGAGGTAGAAAGAGTGATCAGTCATAAGCGTTGACTAGAGCAATTCAGAGCTTATAAAGGAAGTTCTTGCTTCACTTCTGGTGGCTGGTCAGAATTGTGGGGAGAGGCGAGTAAGTGCTGCTGGGAAGGGAGGCAAAGAACATGTTTGTTTTTAGCTGACACATATTTTTTGTAGCTCAAAAAACAAGCGGTCAAAAGTTTAGGGTCTTTGTAAGGAACTGTACTTAGGGTATATGCAGAACTCTCACTCCCACAATTGTGATCAATTATAAAATCCATCTTTATTAACCAAAGTGACTGGTGCCCAATTGTCTTACATTCTCCGTTTTTTGTTGTATATGGATTCTTCCAGCTGATATAATTATTTTGATCCACTGACTTGTAGGTGGAGAAGACCGTATGTAAAAAAAATACATTTGAAAATGAATTTTATTTTTTTTCTATTATTTTTATTTACAGTATAATAATGTAGTTTTGTTGCACTTTAACTAAATAATTGTTTTCATCACAGTTTTCTGATGCATTTCTTTGCTTTGCATTTTCATCACTTTTCTTTTGAATTTAAAGTGGGTCATGCATTAGCGTAAAGCTGATTTCACCACTAAGTGCAAAGAGTGCATATCTGGCTGTTTGGAATACAGTGTTGGACAGATGATGGGTTTTGTGGGCGATTCACTAGCTGCTACATCTGTAGACTCGGCTCGTATTCAAAGGTCATTGCTTGTCTTTTCTACAATTAAAAAAGAAAAAGAGGGTATTAGAACACTGGCAGTACACTATTTTACCCATAATAATACTAACAATACTAGCAAAATTAGGTTGAAATAAAAATACATTTAATATATGCAATATGCAATATCTTATTTTTTTTATAACATTGGATTATTATGATAAAATGTGAATTTATATTATCACATCTATCTATCTATCTATCTATCTATCTATCTATCTATCTATCTATCTATCTATCTATCTATCTATCTATCTATATAATTAATTTTTAATTTATGTTTTATTTGGTTATATGTTGAGTTATTCAGTTGAGGCATAATTTGAGATTCAACTTATAATAGAGCAGAATTTAAGTTTAAAATGATGCTTGTCAATATTGCAATATCTAAATGTGTTAGATTTATATATTTTACCATGGTAAAAGATATCTGTGATTGACATTAGAGGCAAATGTATTTTGCATATGTTTATTTTCTCATGTACCTGACCCCTTACACTACCCAATTAATGTTTGGCATTGACTATAGTTAGGACAGTTCACAATTCAGGACCTATTAATAACAGAGGGCAGATATTACGATCTGCCTTCTGCTGGATACCATACCACAGCGTTTAATCATAACTGCACCTCAGTTTTACAAATTACACATGCAAAGTACCCATTTACTAAACATGCTCAGATAAAGATGCAGGCCCCTTAAACTTCAAATCACAAAACTCCCCAATTTTTACTCCAGTTCCAGTGGGAGAGTAATTGTCCCCAGGCATTGGATCTTTTCAGCTGCTCATCTATGTTACCAGGGCTACCCTGGCCCTAAGTGAGAGGGACACTGTTTTAGAGGAAAAGCGCAAGCAGCGGTAAGGCCTTGTACACACGACCGGATTCGAATGGATTCGACGCATGCGTGGAAGTATTTTACTTCCTGGTTTGGTGACGTGGCGGCGTCAACGTCACCGCCACGTCACCGTGCTGTCTGTCCGCGGGGATTTCGGTTTGATGGTGTATACAGCCATCAGACCAAAATCTCCCAGCGGACATGTCCGATGAAAACGGTCCGCGGACCGTTTTCATCGGACATGCTCTATCGTGTGTACAGGGTCTTAGTGTTCTGATCTGTTTTAGTGAAGCAGTGATTCCCAACTATATCTGTATAGGATATACTAAGCAGCCACATGTTTTCCTAACTGAGTCACAGATACATTGCTGTGAATAGTTCATGTTTGTGCAGCTTATATATTCTGTTTTGTATTAGTTTGCTGTATATGCATGCTTTTTGTTTTCCTAAACCTGGTTTGCATTATTACCAGGGATGTCTTTGAGGCAGGGAAAAACAGCCAGCTGCCCTAGGCCCTGTCATTGTTGTGGGGCCCAAAGCAGCTGCCTCATACTTGACAACTATCCCAGTTTAAATTCCCTTGTCCCTTGAAGTTTTAGTCCTGTGCAGTGTCCTGATATCTCAGTGTGAAGTGCTGCTACTAATGCTGCCCAGCTCTGCCCTATTGTTGTGTACAGGTGACTCTCCTGCAGACTCTGTGTTTACATGTAAATAACTGTCATTCATATGTAAATAATGGAAGCATTCACATGTAAATAGCGTCAGGATTCATATGTAAATAGCCAAGGTTGGCGGCATTCATATGTAAATAAATGCGGCATTCATATGTATATCACGCCCCTCTGCAGTGAAGAGATGATGTGCTGTAACCTCTAGCACCCAATCAGTGAGCAGTATTACTGTACGGTAACCTTTAGCAACCTATGAACAAGAAGAAATCATGTGCTGTAACCTCTAGCAACTAATCAGTGAGCCGTAATGTGTGCTGTAACCTCTAGCAACCAGTCAGTAAGTGGTAATGATATGCAGTAACCTCTAGCAACCAATCGCAATCACTGCCTGATCTGATACAGTAAACGGATTTTAAGTCTAGTTGATATTTATTGTATGTCTCAGAGCAGGTGAAGAGCAAAATTGCATTGGGGGGACCCCCAATTTTTTTTAGCCCAGGGTCCAATCAACATTAAAGACGGCCCTGATTATTACGTACAACTTTGCACCTGCTACCGTTACTCCTTGATCATTTGGCTATTTACTTATCCTGTTAAACTTGGCATATACAAAAATAAATCGGTCATTTCAGGCGATGGCAATTTGAGTGGCACAACAATGACACCAGTTGTCGGGTCTGGAGTCAGTAGTAAGACTCCAGATTAAAGGAGGCAACTTACCACTTCTGCAACAATAACCTCCTTATTTATGACAATTCTTGCTGCAAGAATTACCCAAGTACACATGGCCAGGTTATGACTTGGGTGATTAGGTCAAGAGATTGCAGACCTTGATCTGTTTTATGAAATTCCACCCTCTAGAGGAAGAAACAAGAAAATTAACCCTGCATCTCCCATTGGAAGACAAGTATCCCCCTGACAAGACAATGAACTGCTTTGAATTGGTGTATAGCCAAACAATGACAAACAAGGGACTTTTAGGGCCTTCATTGACAGAAAGCAGAGAGTAAAAAATCCTTTCCGCTATATGCACTGGAACTGGAAGACATAACAACAGAGATAAACAGAAAGGGGCCCAGTGGGATGGCCATGGTGATGTAGATGGTTGGTTGAAGAAACAATTTGTAGATAGATTGGTGTCTGACAAGGTCAGCTAAATCTTGCATGGGGAAAGACAAAAACTACCGTCATTTTAAGTTCCACAAACTGATGGGCCTCGTACACACGACCGAACATGTCTGCTGAAACTGGTCCGCGGACCAGTTTCCGCGGACATCTCCAACCGTGTGTAGGGCCGAAATGACCGGATTCCCGGCCTAGCGGACAGGTTTCCAGCGGACAAATGTTTCTTAGCATGCTAAGAAACATGTCCGCTGGAACCATGTCCGTCGGACATGTCCGATGGTCAGTACGACTCATCGGACATGTCCGCTTGGCCGAAATCCCTCGCATGCGTCGAAGTGATTCGACGCATGCGTGGAAGCATTGAACTTCCGGGGTCGCGTATGTCGCCGCATCAACGTCACCGCCACGTCGCCGCAACGTTGTCACCGCGTATCCTGTCTGCGGGGAATTTGGTCTGATGGTGTGTACAGCCATCAGACCAAATGATCCTAGCGGACATGTCCGATGAAAACGGTCCGCGGACCGTTTTCATCGGACAGGTCCGGTCGTGTGTACGAGGCCTTAGAAGCAGTCATAGCATGTCAAGGCCAGAGATTTACAGGCTCTGGCCTACCCATGATTGTTGTAAGTGGGAAATCGATAGACACAACTGCAACTGAAAAGACCATAGAAGGTGGCATCCGGAATGTGACAGAAGGGATAGCACAACTCATGACAGAGTTATTTGTATTGAAGCACAGACAGGAATACTCCTCTGAGCAATAGAGAAGACATAGAGACACAAAGAAATGATCCAGTTATTGTACCCCTAATAGAGTCAATACAGTTGAAGCAGTGGTCCGGTCCCAGAAAAGTTTTGAAGCTACTGCCAGCAACCAAAAAACTACTGAGTGAGTGGTCCCTTCTTGACCTGATAGATGGTATAATCAAAACACATATAATACTGCTCTAGGGTGGTGCACACTTGCCCATAATATACTGTATTTGCTGGCGTATAAGACTACCTTTTACACTTAAAAAAACTGGCCAAAAAGCAGGGGTCGTCTTATACGCAGGGTCAGCTGCTCGGATGCCTGTTGGATGTGCGGTAATACTGTACGCAGCTTCGGCTACATACAGTATATACCGCTTAGCCAATCCCGGTGAGCTATGTATTTAAATGAATTCAGAGCCTGCTTGGATTGGAATAACAACCTCTGCCAATCTGAGCAGGCTACATACAGTAGCCTGCTCGGATTGGCTTTGAGAGTCAGAGAGGCTTGGGCTGATGATGTTACAGCCTCTGCCAATCCAAGCAGGCTTTGTATTCATTAATAGAATAAATCGCTCGCTGTGATTGGCTCCAGCTCCAGCAAGAAGGAACAATATGTCTCCAGAAAGAAGGAAGAATATGTCTCCAGCTCCAGCAAGAATGAAGAAGAATATGGCTCCAGAAGGAAGAAATATGAAACGTCAGAAGCCTTGGAAGGGGGGTCGTCTTATATGGTGAGTACAGGCAAAAAATCTTAAAAAAAAAAGTAAAAATTAGGGGGTCATCTTATACGCCCGGTCGCCTTATACACCGGCAAATACGGTAACTGGTTGCAGATACAGCTCAATGCTAACAGTCCTTAAACAAAATAGTGGATGACCGCTGATGTGTGCTGAATTATAAAATTATTCTACTATTCATTATTTTGTTTCAAGGACTGATGGATGTTACACTGTGCTGCAAAATAATGTTTTTTCATGACTAATTAGTGAACTGGCAGATTATACTCTCAAGGGTCTGGGCCTTTTCTGTGATGGGGAGAATCCACATGGAAGTGGGTCACTGTTGAGACCACAAAACATTTAGCTGGTCCAAGAGAAAAGCCATTTGTTTTGATTTGTTTCAGTTGGTTAAACAAGACGGCTGGCAGTGTGTGGTTTGTTCAGTGTCTAAGGTGCTGCAGCCCAAATTCCACCACAAACTTGGGACACACCTGTCCCATTGGAAGTACCGGCCATAGACTTTTTTACACTCAAAATGTGAAAAGATGGATACCATCACAATCTAGTCGTGGTGGACCTCTTTACCAAGTTTTCAGCGGTAGTACTGATCACTGACCACACTGCCAAGACATGCTGCTCAGATAGTGTGGATGCACCTCTGCATTACTTATGGCTGGCTGCAGAAGATACATCAGATTAGGGTCTATGATTTGAAAGCAAGTTCTTCAAAGATTGCTGCCATTCACCATGCATTAAGAAGTCTCATACTACCCCATGCCTTCTACAAGGCAATAGGTTACTTGTGAAGCTTAGTTAGATTCTGATACAACTGTTGAGAAGCATAAATAAGGGGACCCATGCTGAGCTACCCAAGCTATCTCCCCCATCCAAAAAAACAAATAGACTTATGGTAATTACACAAACCTAAACGAAACCAAATTACACGGAAGTTCTTGGCGCCCTCTAGCTTTTAACCTTGAAACACAGAAGCAGTGAGAATCATATGGGGTCTCAGGAGTACTGCCAAAAGATACCTCTTAAGGTGAGACAACCACTCGGAAAGTATTTCAATGATGGGAGTGGAAAAAAACTTGGGTTTATTACAGGCTCTACTTGTGTAAGAGCTGCAAGTAAACTTGAAGAACAAAATGTTTGCCGTTCTTGTACTGTATGCTAATTCCCCCCTATCCTGTCAATGTTCCCTCTAAGAAAATAGAATGGAAAACTCCTGTGGAGATGGAATATGTTTTCACAGTATATGTTACATTTAAACTATTTCTTTGTGGTAGAGGTCATCTATTTTGTCAAAGTAGATGTTCATTTCAATTATCTGTTTGGAAGGAACAGGGCCATCTTAATAGCATGATGGGCTTCTGGGCAAAGTTATGCACTGGAGTCCCTGCCAGGTAGATGATGACCAGCGGCGCTGTACGCACACTATGCCAAAATGTGGGTGTGGCTAAATTATGCTAAATATTGTGCATGACTTTTTAGTCTTATTAAAAAAAAAATACAAATAAACACAACCAGGAAATGATCTCAAAATAAAATTCACCCCCTTTATACATTTTCTTGCCCTCTCTACACACTGCCCCCTTCTACCACTTACCCTGTTTTTCCCTGTACACACCGCTCCAACATAAATGCCTCTCCCAATCTCTCAGTGGCCTTTATTTATGTGTCTGTAGGTTACTGTTAAGCCTTCATATGAGCATATTAAAAGCGAAGCTCCACCCAAAAGGGGAAGCTCTGCCTATCTACCTCCCCCTCCAGTGCCTCATTTGGCACCTTTTGGGGGGAGCGGGTACCTGGTTTTGACAGGTACCCGCTCCCACTTCCAAGTGATCTCACCGTGGTGAGATCACCCGGAAGTTCCCTCCCCCTCCACCTTCCCCTGCCGCCGGGCCATTCACAAAGCGCAGTGCGAATCCACACTGTCTGTGTTTGGGGACCCACACCCACATGGATGTCAATTTGGGGACAGTGGCTCTGAGCATACAGCTGCTGTGTCCTAACTGACATGAATGGGACTGCCTGCGTGGGGATGAACGCAACACATGTGCATCCCATGCCTGTGAGGGCAAAAACGGCCCTCACACAGATGTTTGCTTAAGCATGCCTGTGTAAACAAGGCTTAACAGCAATGTACAGATAATCATAAATACACACATGTGCATATAAAAATATGTATGCACAGGTATACATACATACATACATACATACATGAATACATACTGTACATATAAACTCACACGCATGCATACACACTCACATACATAAACTCACACGCATTAATACACACTCATACCTTTTGAAAAAACACAGTTTATTGTACCTGGCTGACCAATGTTTTACACCTACACCACTGAGTAAGATTCCTGTGTACTCAGTATTGCATGGAGGAGAGGCAGGGAAGGTCAAGATTCAGGATGCAGCTTTCCCCATCCACAGTTTTCCCCATGCACAGCCCTGCCCAGTACTGCCCGCTCCAGCTCTGCAGATTAGTGTTTAAAGATAGCTCTTGAGGCTGTACTAGAATACTACAAAAAAGTAGTAGCTGCCTTCCCCTGCCTGGCCACACTTTTCAAGACTAGGCGGTGCTGTTGTGCTTCTCCACCTTCCTGCTGACAGGAGTAGTGAGTGACGCTGCTGTCACATCTCCTGTCAGCCTATAGGGGCAGAGCCTAATGCAAGATTATCATGCCCCCCCATGCACCTGGGGCTCCTGGGCAGTACTCAGGTGGGCCCATGCATTAAAAAGGTCCTGAAATGAAACCTAGCTGGCCTAGTTATCAACTTTGCATGACAAAAAAGCATAATTTTACATTGTCATTACCTTCTTGTCACTGTCTTCTTCAGGGTTTTTCAATTCTAGAGGATGGGAATTCATTTCATATTGAAGTTTATCAGAATGCGGCGTTCTTCCAAATCGCATTGGTAATGTAGCAAAAGAGTGAACAAAATGGTCGCTATTTTGTGCTCTTCCAAACCTCTGCGGTAAATTAGCCACTGACTGGACATTAGCCTTGCCAGACAAGTAACGCCCAAACCGTTGAGGTAGATTAGGAATGCTTTTGGCTATTTTATCAAAACTGGGAATGCTTTTGGCTATTTTGTCATCGGATGTTCTTCCAAATCTCAGAGGCAGATTTGCAGCAGGTTTAAGGCTTCGTTCCTGTAGAAACTCGTTCTCAGGCTGCATGGACAGTCTGTTGTATCTGTTAATGTCATTTATGCTGTTGGATCCCCAGTACCGATACTCATCGGAATGAACATTCCTCTCATTAGGGAAATCTTCTTTAGACTGTAAAGATAATAAAAACGAAAACCACATATTTAATCAAATCAATTGAATATGATAGAGTGCTTTTATATCCCCACATGCTCTGATTAAAAGGGTGTTATGTGGCCTCAAAACCTGTTGACTGTTTGACAAAATCAATGCTTGGAATAACATTTATTTGGAATTTTTAGTATTTTGATGTGGTACGTCAATAACAGTTCTACATATCTCTGAATATATATGTTTGGCTACACCCTGGGAATCCCTCCGCCTTCACGGTTCTGGTATTAGTGATATTTGGCTGTCAGACTAAATATTTAGGCCCAGATTCACAAAGGAGATACGACGGAGTATCTCAGATACTCCGTCGTATCTCTCAGAGTATCTATGCGACTGATTCATAGAATCAGTTACGCATAGATAGCCCTAAGATCCGACAGGTGTAATTGTTTTACACTGTCGGATCTTAGGATGCAATACCGCGGCCGCCGCTGGGGGGAGTTTGCGTCGTAAACCAGCGTCGGGTATGCAAATTAGGAGTTACGGCGATCCACAACGGCTTTTCGCGTTCACTACGTCGCCACTAGTCTAGTTTCCCGTCGCAAAGTTAATCGTCGTTTTTGGTGCCTTAACTTTACACAGCACACGTATGTGCTGTATAAAGTATGGCCGTCGTTCCCGCGTCGAAATTTAAAAATTCACGTCGTTTGCGTAAGACGTCCGGGAATACGGAAGTGCGCTACGCACGTCGCCGATCGAAAAAATTACGTCAGTTCGCGCAAAGCACGGCGGGAAATTCAAAAGGGAGCATGCGCAGTAGGTCTGGCGCGGGAGCGCGCCTAATTTAAATGGCACACCCCCCTTTGAATTACGCGGGCTTACGCCGGAGGCCGCCGGCGTAGGTTTTCATTGCAAGTGCTTTGTGAATCAGGCACTTGCGATGAAAACTTGCGGCGGTGTAACGTATCTACGATATGTTACGCCACCGCAGTTCTACGTGAATCTGGCCCTTAGATCGCAGTCCACTTAAGAAATGGAGTACATGTTCACCCTTGTTTTTTTTTATACTAGTTTGGTTCAGAGCTGAACATACTTCTCATACACAACGGATCTTGCTTCTCTCATAGATCCCCCCGTTGGAACAACTCAAGATTTCAAGAACTAACTGGTCATTGGGATTCCAAATGGTGGTCTAATAAAGGTATCACAAACCATTTTTCATTTATACATCAAGGGGGCTTCCTTTCCTTCAACCAATCCAAAAGCAATTTTACGATTTCTAATAAATAGTTTCAGATATCTTACTTTGTACCTTGCACTTTTTGTACAATTCAAAATTTGTAACATGAAATTTTCTCTCTCTTAACTGGAAATTCTCATGTATATAAAAAAAAATATCCAAACCTACCTCTGTTATCTACGCTCACCTACAAACCAGAAATGGTCACTCTTTTGACACTGCAAATGGGCACAATTTCTTAATTGGATAAGAACTTTTGGGGTGATCTGGAAATAGTCTGGCTCACAGAAGTTATTAGTACTGTGGGAAATGCATTCACTTTAAAAGTATTCATCATTTTCATTACACCCCAGCAAAACTAAACCACGTGGGCCTACTCTGCAATCCTGCTCTGAATCTCCAATCTGGTGTTTTCCATCTTTTCTGAACCTGTTCACATACTATCTTAAAATTTACTCACAATTATCTATTAAAAATAGCCAGTTAGGTGTAGTCCCAGCTGGGAGATTAGGAGTTAATGCACTCCTGTTTTTTTGTTTTTTTGTCTGTTTATTCTCTGGGTCAAGCCCACTGATCCCATGTTATAAAAGAGGGACCCAGAGGTTCAGGCCCAGTAATAGGCCAGAGAGCAGAGAGTTGAGGTTAAAGAGAGAGCAAATGTTGCTCACTACTACCTGAATGTTATGTCTTCAGAACTTGGGGTTCACCCTGCAGACAAGTTTTTAAAACCTTGTTCCCACCTTGTCTGAAGTTACTAAAGGAGTGTAATGCAAGTAACTGGCACCACCCCATTGTTTTGGTCACTATGGTACTAGGGGTATGAAGAGTTATTACAGTGTGGAGTACAAGCAAGTGGTTACCTAGGGTTACAGATGTTCAACAAGCAGCCTGTCATTAAGCATGTGCATGAGAGGGAGTTATTGTCAGCACTCTCTCCATGAACAGCAGTGGGAGCAGATTCACGCCACAGAGGTCCCCAGCCTGTACAGAGGTACAGAAAGGTTAAGTAAAAAGAAGTGTGTGTATGTGTGTTAGAGGAGACAGCACATCCACCATGACTCCCCCTCCAGGCCACGAGAGACATCGCGCTGAGCCGGGTGGTTCGTGCAAGCGCTGAACAGCACATGAGATGAGGAAGCAGACTCCTATCTTATACACCAACATCTCCATACAACACTGCTGCCTTGTGAGCCAATCGATCTATATAGACCAGGAGAGGAGACTTGAATAGAGCTGTATATGTGAATACACATCATATGTCTGTGAGTGCAATCCTCGTATTTTTAAATGCTAATTTACAATAAAAACAGTGCTACACTAGGGTAGCCTTTGCGCTCTCTTTCTCTTTGTATTGTTTCAGATTCATGTCTGCCACCCAGTGGATTTGTCAGAGAACTGCAGCACCTAGGACCAGAGAACTTTTCATATAGACTTTTATGTAGACTGTAATTGGTGTAGAAGTGTGTATGGGGACAACGCTGTTTTTTTTTTTGTGTGTTTAAGTAAAATGAAGTGCATGCATGAAGTCTGCGCAATGTGCACTGTTGGACCCCATACCTTTACTGGGAGTGAGGTAGTGGTGAAAAAATTGACAGGTGGATGTGGCTAAGGCTCAGCATGTCCCTCCTAAATGCAAGTTACAGAGAAGGTGTACATAGTCATGTAAACCCAAGAATTAACTGGAGAATAGTTACAGTGCAGGTATCATTTATCTCTAACAGCAGAGGCCCACCTTAAAGTTGCATATTCCCCCATGCCAGCCTTAGCCTTGTCCCGGGGGATTGAATAAAAACAGCACAACAGTAAAGGTACACCATGGGTAGTAAAGCGATCCAGTTACGGTGCCTAATTTAGCCCAGAAAAACCTACCCATTGGTAGGCCTTTCATGTGACCCTCGTTTGGTGCCCACCGAGGAGGGAAAACATGGAGGATGTGACAATCACTCTTTCACCTTGACCTGCCCACAAACTTGCTGGGGTTGACTGGCTTATATATATGCCCTCCACTTCTAACAAACCATGATTTGTATGATCCTTTTTTATGCTGGAAAGAAAATGCTTCTACAATGTAAAAATTCCAGTCCACCTGGCACTGGTCAGAAATTGAAATTATAAATGATTTGCTACCTACATTTAAAACTATTTATCAGTAAAGCATGTCCTCAAAATTTTTACAAACTCTGGCAACCATTGATAGATATGATACATTACCCCGCCTGTCATCCCAACCATTGTAATGGATCTACCTGATGTACCTAAACTGACTATTTATGAACATCAGTATATTACTGTACTCTTTCCCACATTTTTATGAATATTAACAAGAATGCCCCCTCTTTAAATTCCCCCTTTCTTTATAATGTTGGATGGAGATGGAGAGCAATGAGTGAGTGAGCAAGTGCTCTTGTGTGTATAGCATGTAGAGAATCTCTATTATGTTAATATTATCACACCAACTGCTGTCAGATTTCATTATTTTATGTTCTTTTTTATTTTTATTTGAAAATGCAAAAATAAACATTTAAAAAATAAATAAGCAATAAATATGCAATATTCATTTTTACCCCATGAAAAAAAAAGAAAAGAAAACCATGTCCTCAATATAATACAATAACTAAATACATAAAACATATACAGACGCTATACATTTCTTTTAAGTTAAAGAGAAAGGTAAAAAGTGCAATACCCTATTGAAAATAATCCAAACTCAGCTTTAATTTTTCTTTACTTTCTCTTATTTTTTTTAAATATGTGCTATCTGGTTTTGAACGCGGGTTTAAACCCCCACTGGTACAACTTTGTTCAGCGGTTCAGGTGCGATTCAGGTACGAATTACCAAAGTGTAATGGAAATCACACCTGAATTGGGCTCAAAATTGCATCAGACTCTTTTTAAAACTGCACTGCGGTCGGCCCACACATATGTGAACCGGCTCCATTGAAAAGGCTGCAGGTTCACTCAAGTTATCTAATGCCCCTAGTAAAAAATGTACTCACCTTACACTGGAGTACATATGCATATATAAATTCAGTTTTGGACAAAATCAGGATTCTAGGCAAATTCTATGAAACCCCCCACCCCCCCCCCCCTCCATACCTAGTCTCCTTATCTACATTAAATGGAAACAATCTCTGTAGATGCCTATCTCCTCCAGGCTGCCTGTACCTACACACTAATGTTCCACAGACTTAAATGGGGCGTGATGCTGCTGGGTATGCCATTTACAAGCCTATGGGATTTTGGAGCACACTGCAGCCTCGCACTTGATTTTTACCAGCCAGACTAAACAACATGGGAGGTTGCCACCATTGGAGGAGATAAACACCTGTGTGTGGATTAGATCAGTTTAGGTTATTTTAGGGGTCTAGGGAGGGGGACTTAGGTGTTTTTAAGGAAATTCCAAACTTGTCTTCTAAAGGGCAACCATAGAGAAAAACATTGTGCTCTATTAACTGTATGTTGTTAATAACTGTAATGATAGTATCTAGTATATTAATTCCTGTTTTTATTTCAAATACGTTTTTTTTTTATATTTTATCCATCTTTACATGCAAACCAAGCTGTCCAGAAAAAGGGACAGTTACAGGTCTTGGGACAAATCCAATAACATTGACATGGGTGCTTACAATGGGCATTTTTATACATATGGTTTAAACCTTTTTTCCAAAAGGAAAACACATGATCCTTAAAAAATGTGAACTGGACTTTAATGGTTTGTTGATTATTTAAAGTCCATTTAAAACTACATGCCCAACCAAGACTATCCTGTCAACACCGTGACAACACAACAAACAGCGTTTTCACTGTGTTAAAGAAAGTGGATAATATAGATTTACTGGCAGAATCAACAGGTCATAAAAAAGTAACAGTGGAGACTTGGAAATATGAAAACTTCTGTATTTATTCTAGTGACAGATTGTATTATATTTGTTATTTGTTCTTTTGCCCATAGTTCCACTTTAACACGTTTTTCTGTCTGGAACTCCATAGGAATCCATATTGCTATAATTAAGTCAAGTGGCTTAATATAGCGACCGCAAGGCAGCACAGTTTAGCTACATGACACAAGACACCCAACCACATGTACTTAGCTATACATAAAATGTACCCACAAAACAGACTTACCTCAAACAAGTCATCATATATCTCTTGACTTTCTAGATTGGTTGCTTTAGTCTCATCAAAGCAGGTGGAAAAGGCGAAAAGAGTAAGGAAGGTGCAAAGCGTGAAAAGCATAATGGTTCTTATAGTCAATGTGCCTATTTTCAAGCGCATTCAACTCATTTGGAGATGTTGCTGTTGGGTCTCCTTCCTTATATATAGGCTTTAAACAAAGAGCACCTGCAAACATGGACAATCTTAGACCATCTCAGTCTTAATTAATATGAAAGTCCTAAATTAGATCATAAAGAATTAGAAGAATTTGTTTGTGAAGATCTTACAAACCAATTGACTTAAGGAAACAGAATTGTTGAAACCCAATTAATTATGACTCTTTGGAAGGCATAGCAATTAAGGGATACAACCACAATGTTCAGCCGGTACATAGTCCATATTTTAATTGTGCTAATTTAGGCTAGTGAATTTCTTTTATTCATATTGTATTTGATTAGCATAAAGAAAGTTTTAATTAAAACTAGATTATGCAAGCAGATCATTCCCCAAACCGATGTATTTGGCTATGAATGTGGAACAAGAAGGTGAAGAATAGAAGCCACATATTTATGGTGTGATGAAATATTAAATGATACAAAGGCAGCAGTATTATAATTACATACTTCAGGCCATTTCTGGTACTCATAAGTGTCTAATTACAGAGCTCATGGCTGCTCTACTGTGTATGCACGACCCTGAGAAAAGTGTTAATAAAGGCGGAGGGTGGGAGGGAGGCTTGGGGTATGTTAATGCCCTTTACGCACACAACTTAATGTTCATGTTTACATATTTATATATTTGCATTATATAATTTGTAAGTAAACATGTGTTGTTAAAAACTGGAAAACAATAAAGAGAAATTGAATTTAAAAAGATCCTTACACATTTAATTCCTTGAATTCTGTGACACATATTTATTATGCCCTGTAAGTAGGCACTGTTGGGTCACACATTTCACAAAGCCTGCCTTCTGAACTACAGAGGTGCTGACAGGAGAAGTTTCAGGGGGTGGAGTCAGTACAGGATCACTACTTGCAGGCAGCAAGGTACCATTGGATATGTAGTCCTTAGAAACTGAAAATAGAGTAAAGGCTGCAAAGCATGCAGGGAATCCAGGAAGTTGTGGAAAGAGATGGCCAGCAGACAGATAGCACATCTTTTTTTTTCAAGTAAGCTTATATTAGATATATCTGTTGTTTGTATTACAATGCTGATGTTAAAAATAAAAATGTATGCTGTGACTTTAAAGTGGTTGTACAACCACTTTTACCTACAGGTAAGCCTAGATTAAGGCTTACCTGTAGGTGCTAGAAATATCTTCTAAACCTACACGGTTTAGGAGATATTTACAATAGAGACTTGCGCCAATATCTATGGTGCATGCGTTTTCATCGGACGAGCCGATCGTGTGTGGGCCCCATCGTTTTTTTTCCTATCGGTGAAAAAACGTAGAATCTGTTTTAAAATTATCTCATGGTTAAAAAACTGATAGAAAAAAACGATCGTCTGTGGGGAAATCCATCGGTCAAAAATCATGCTCAGAATCAAGTCGACACATGCTCGGAAGCATTGAACTTCATTTTTATCAGCACGTCATTGTGTTTTACGTCACCGCGTTCTGACACAAACGTTTTTTTAACTGATGGTGTGTAGGCAAGACTGATGAAAGTCAGCTTCATCGGATATCCGATGAAAAAATCCATCGGTCCGTTTTCAACGGATGAACTGATTGTGTGTACAGGGCATAAGGGGCGGATAGCTACGGAAAAGGCTAAGTTTTCAATTGATGGGCAGAGCTGATAACTTGGGGGTGGTATTAGTAATATTCTCGTGCTACAAAGCCGCCCAACAACATTGCAAAAGCTGCCCTTCATTTGTTTAAACACACCCCGCTAAGACGTATAGGCCCAGATTCTCGTACATCGGCGCATCCTTATGCGGTCGTAGCGCATCCAAGATGCGCTACGCCTTCCTAACTTAGAGAGGTAAGCTCCGTATTCCCGAAGCACCGGCGTTCAAATTTGCGCCGGCGTAGTGCAAATTCGTGGGCGTATGTGGGCGTAAGTGAAAGTAGGAAGGAAGTGGGCGTGATACATTTAAATGAACCGTGACCTTATGCAAATGATGGTCTGAACGGACGGCGCATGCGCCGTCACGTGACCGGGTGTCCCCCGCCCCTATGCGCATGCGCACAACGCGATTGGCGAGTTGCTCCAAACAAGTGCATAAATACGCCCAGACATGCGCCCATCATGTGCAAAAGTACACCTGTTAGTTTACTGTTGGTGGTGAGCTTACTTTTGCAGTGCTTTGCCATGTCTGCTGAGTGTACAAGGAGAAGGAAAAAGAATTTCTCTCATGATGAGAGGGCCATCATTCTCGCAGGCATGGAGAGGCACTATGACCGCCTCCATGGGTCCAGGAGTAAAACCACAAGCAAGGGGCGAAGGGATGAGATCCTGCAGAGGATAACGGATCAAGTGAATGCTGTGGGCAATGAGGCGAGGAGGCCCCATCATATAGGCAAAAAAATTAATGATCTTAGGAGGAGGGTCAAGGACAAGATGGCCCTCATGGCGAGGCATGCCAGGGGCACTGGTGGGGGACCTGCCTCAAGGATCCGTCTGACACCAGATGAGGAGGTAGTTGCCCGGTGCCTTACCAGGGTTCAAGTTGAGGGAATGCCGGGCTATGATTCTGTTCATCCGCCCTTGAGGACAGGTAAGTGTTTATTTCAACTATCTGGTGTGTAGCATGTGTGTGGGGGGAGGTAGGGAATATGTGACAAGTTTGTGGGTCCACCAACATGTGAATGTTTTGTGTCATCCACAGGTGTCCAGGATGAAGCTGGCCCGTCTCGTGCCCCTGCCCGTCCCACACCATCCCCTGATGCTGATGCCCCTGCCCGTCCCACACCATCCCCTGATGCTGATGCCCCTGCCCGTCCCACACCATCCCCTGATGCTGCCCGTCCCACACCATCCCCTGATGCTGATGCCCCTGCCCGTCCCACACCATCTTCATCTGATGAAGATGCCCCTGACCCCCAGGGAAGGCAAGCGGCATTGGTGGAGGAGAGTGGTGGCCACGCCTCCATTGAGGAGGTTCTGCAGGATGTGGAGCATTTGGGGGAGGAGGTGTCACTGTCCCTTTTCATGGAGGATTTGGGAAGCTTGGCTGGTCCATCCCGGACCTCAAGCCCACGATCCTCCATATCCTCGGACTCCATCTCCAACCCAGCCACTCCCTCTGTCTCCATCCCCAACCCACCCCCTCCATCTAATCCCTCACCCTATGCCAGGCCTGAAGCCTCTCGTGGACCAAGGAGGTCAACGCCGAGAACCAGGGGGGTACCCGAGTTGCTGTCTGTGACCCTGACCACTGCGCAGGAAGACCAGACCCGCCTTATGGGTGCGATGGGCCAGGACTTCACTCGAGTGGCTGACAGCCTAGGGGAGAGGGGACATGTCACCGATGTGATTCAGGACATTGCAGGCAACACCACTGCAATTATCACATGTTTGCGGGATCTCGAAACCACCACAGCAAGCCTGGTGAAAGAGGTGCAGACCCTAAATGAGTCCGTCCAGGGGCACACAGCTGCCATTGTTGGTGTTCAAACCGAGACCAATAACCTCCTGAGGAGGATAGTGGTGGCATTAGAGGGCAGGCCTCCAGCCCTGGTGGATGCTCCTCTGCCTGATGCAACCCCCCCCCTCAACCAGGCAGTTGAGGAGCCGGGGCCGGGGCCGTGGCCGAAGGCAGGCCAATTAGTTTTTCGTGATGATTATTGCTCGGGTAAAGAGTTTTTTTATTTATTTTTCTAAGTATTGCTCGGGTAAAGATTTATTTTTTTTATTTTTCTAAGTATTGCTCTGGTAAAGAGTTTTTTAAGTTAGTGTTGACAAATGCACACGGTGAGGCGTGCAGAATAGTGTGACTGATGTGAGAATGGGGGGGGGGGTTGACACTCCTGCCAGCAAAGGGGTGTCACCCTCTGCCGTGTGAAAGGTGTATGAATGTACAGTAACATAATTGGAGCCTTGGCGCGGCGTTACTGCTCCCTAAAACAATGTGGTTTGATTGGGTCTAATCCAATTCGATGTGCATGTGGGGGGTGTGTGCTAGGGACCACAGTGGTGTGCACGTGTGCATTCACATTGTGCCATTTTTCATGTGTGTGTTTAACGTTCAAAGAGACGTTCAACGAGGCATCTCCTGATTGCTGATCCCTCAGCAGACGGGGTACCCTCAGGCAGGGGGGGATTGTCGGGTTGGGGGCTCAGGTCATCACGTAGTTCAACCTCCAGGCCCTTTCTCACTGCGAAGTTGTGCAGAATGCAACATGCCCCGATGATCTGGCACACAAAGTCTGGGGAATACAACAGGGTACCCCCAGACTTATCCAGGCATCTGAAACGGGACTTCATTTGGCCAAAGGTTCGTTCCACCACTGCACGGGTACTTATGTGTGCAGCATTGTAGTTTTCCTCTCCTGGGGTTTGTGGGTTCCGGAATGGGGTCATTAGATGAGGTCCAAGTGCATATGCCGAGTCACCTGGAAGGGAAAAGACAGGAGGATGTTAGTCATGCATGTGTCCCTCGTAATGTCTGCGTCATGGGGGGGACAGTCATACCTGACACCCATGTCACTCACCAACCAGCCAGCTGTCCCCATACACGTTCTGGTCAAACTCCATTGGGATGTCGCTTTGGCGGTAGATGAAGCTGTCATGACAGGATCCGGGGTGTTTGGCACGGACGTGCCATATGAGGCCATGGGCATCCACGATAACCTGGACATTGATAGAATGCCAGTGCTTCCGATTGCGGAATAGGTGCTCTGTGTCACGGGGGGGCTGTAGTGCCACATGGGTGCAATCAATTGCCCCGATGGTGCGTGGGAATCCTGCAATTCTGACAAAATCTGCCCTTGCCTTATTCCGCTGGACCTCCTGGGTGGGTCTGACGATTTGGTTGGACATGTGTCTCAGGATTGCGGGTACAACCTGGTGCACACATCTGCTCATGCTGGTTTGTGACATCCCAGCCACACCTCCACTTGTGCGCTGAAAAGATCCAGTGGCCAGGAAGTGGAGTGTTGCCAGGACCTTGATCAGTGGCTGCACTGCATGTGAGCGGTGTGTTGGGCTGGTAAGGTCATCCTGCAGGATTGTGGTTATTTCCTGGATGGCTTGAGTATTAAATCTGAAGAGGCGATACACCTCTGCTTCCCCGATGGCCAAGACGTCTAATGGCGTTCGGTAAAAACGCTGCCGTGCCCTCCTCCTTCTCCTTCTCATTCGAAGCGCCTGGGCGCACACTAGTTGTGCTATGACCATGCCTGCCCCTGGCATGTTGGCATACAGAAGTCTTGTCCTGCAAGTGTGGTTGCTGAGCTCGTCCGTAAGGGTGCTGCTAAAGCTGCTCTCCAGCTGACCTGCACACGTCTGGTGCAAAGTTGCCCCTGCTTTTATGAGGGGCAAGTTTACACCGGACGAACAGCTTACGCGCACCGCTCGTAGCCTGCGTCGGGCGGTCGTACGTTCGGGAATCTCGGTATATCCCTCATTTGCATATTTGATTATGAAATCAATGGGAGCGCTGGGCGTTCTCGGCGTAAATGTGCGCCTACGCTACGCCGGCGCACAAACGTTGCGCCGATCGAAACAAGACTAATTTCTGGCGTACCTGGTTCTGTGGGTACGGCGCACCGATACGACGGCGCATCTGTTCAATTGCGCCGCGCATATCAAGGTGCCCCGGCGTAACGCCTTTGAGAATCTGGGCCATAGTATATTGCTAAAAGCACGGCCAAGTTATCAGCTCTGCACATCAACAGAAAACTTCTGTAGCTCTCCGCCCCTTAGACGATATAACAGTAATACACCCGCCCCCTTGCAGAGTAGCACAAGCATTGGGAGCGTGCAGCAGCGTCTGTCACAAGATGGTCGTCATTGCGCAAGCGCCGTGTTCAGCTGACTCTGAGCAATTTATGTTAGGCTATTGTCGTTGGCCCCATTGTGGTTTGTACTGTGCAAGCGCGCAGGACACCGGCCGGGACGCCAGGATTTTTTCACCCATTTGTTCAGGGCCAGACTGGGAGTAAAAACCAGCCCTGGAAAAAATGTCATACCAGCCCCATAGCATTATTATACCAACAGCATAACATCATTATTATCTTGTTTATAAAAGAAAAAAACATGCATTTTAAAACACATTGCCCACCATTGCAGCCTGACCGTGCCCATAATCCCAGACTCACCGGGCCAAATTCTCAAAACCATGTGTAAATTTAGGATTATCTAACTTATGTCATTTAAGTTACGGCGCCCTAAGTTGGTGTCGTAAGTACCGTATTCTCAGTGCATTTGCGCACAAAACTGCGCCATCCTTAACTTAAGTTTCAATGCGTAAGGCGTGGTTATGGCAAGTGGGAATGAAGTGGGCGTGCTTCATTGTAATGAGCCGTGACCCCATGCAAATGAAGTGCCGGCCGTACTGCGCATGCGCGCACGAATCTGGACCTCACTGCGCATGTGCAGAACTTTGGTCAGCGCAATCAGTGAGATAGGTAAAAGGCCAAGCGTACTTAGTTTGAAGATCGCCCTGTGTCTAAATAGCCCCAGTCAAACACACTTCAATTGCAAAAGTATTTCCCTGTGTTCCCTTCCTAAAGCAAGTTGCTTCTGCTTTGAACGTTTGTCAGTGTTTGTTGGTAAGATTGGTTTGTGAGAAAAGTGTTTGTGGAGTTGGAGGGTATAGTTGGTGTTTGTTTTTGATAATTTGTTCTTTGTTTTGATTGTTTGCCTGTTTGTTTTTGATAATATTTTTTTTGGGGTTTTGTTTATATTTTTTGTTTTCCTTTTTTGCCTGTTTGTTTTTGAATTAATAGTAGCTGTCTGTATATTTTTTATTTTGGCTTGTTTGTATTTTCTTTGTTGTGTGTGTGTATTGGTGTTTGTTTTTTGGGTGAGTTCCCTGTTGCTGGGTGTTGTCTGTCATGGCTCCCAAGCGCAGGAAGCTTAATTTTACCCTGGCAGAGAAGCATATACTTGCTCAGGGCGTCATTAAATTTGGGCGATTTCTCCATGGCCCTGAGAGCCACACCACCACCCCGGCCAGGAGGAAGGAGATCCTTCAAAAGATCACCGATCGGATCAATGCGGCGGGGGGGGGGGGGGGACCAGGACCATCGCTGGAGTTAAAAAAAAAATAAATGACTTGAGGAGCGTGTCCCGGAACAAGCTGGCAACGCTGCATGCCCATACCAGGGGCACTGGAGGAGGGGGACCCTGCCCAGTCAGGATGAGTGAGGAGGAATGGGCAGTGGCCCAGTGTTTCCACCCACAGCAGGTGGTGGGCCTGCCTGGCTTTGACAATGATCCTCTTATGAGGACAGGTAATTTTTTTGATTTTCTATCTGGTGATTAGCATGTGTGGGTGGGGGAAGGGAAGATGTGCCAAGTGTATGGATCCAACAACCTGTGATTGTTTTGTGTCCTCCCCAGATGGCCAGGAGGTTGCAGCCCCATCAGCCCAGGAGGTGGCAGCCCCATCAGCCCAGGAGGTGGCAGCCCCATCAGCCCAGGAGGTGGCAGCCCCATCAGCCCAGGAGGTGGCAGCCCCATCAGCCCAGGAGGTTGCAGGCCCATCAGGTCAGGAGGTTGCAGGCCCATCAGGGCAGGCTGCTGCACCACCCCCAAGACAGGCTCATGCAGAGTCCCAAGAAGGGCAGGATTCGCCATGGGAGGGGAGTGCCCACAACTCCCCTAATTTGGATGTTGAGTGGGAGGAGGATGAGGGGGAGGAAGATGACAATATTCTGATTGGGCAGGAAATAATGATGGGCCAAGATATGACCTTTGAATCATCCCCTGAGGGAACCCCACAGGCGCCCAGAAGTCAGGCCACCATCATGGGTCGCCCCTTCCAACCCTCCTCCAACATGCAGCAGCACCCATGGCTCACTCCAACTCCTCCTCCAAGGCCACAAGCCTCAGGGGCAAGTAGGATGCCGACCCCTGAAAACAGGGGGGGGGTTGGTGCGTCTGCCGGTCAGTCTGTTGAGGGACAATGTCCGGCAGACCCGCAGTCTGTCTGCAATACAAAAAACAATGAGCAAGGTGGAGCGCAGCCTGGGTGCAATGAGGGAGTCACTGGGTGACGTGGCCACCAACTCCGTGGGGGTCATCACCTGTTTGTGGGACCTGAGGAACGCCACAACAGGTGTGGCCCAGGAGGTGACTGCCCTCACCCAGGCTGTGCAGGCCAATACCCGGGCTGTGCAGGCCAATACGGCTGACATTACTTCCTGTCTGACAAGGATAGCCGTTGCCTTGGAGGGAAGGCCAGCAGGAGGACAGACACCAGGGGAGGCTGCTTCCTCCCCTGTACAGTCCCCCCCCCTGAAAATACTCCCTCCCCTGCACAGTCCCCCCCCCTGAAAATACTCCCTCCCCTGCACAGTCCCCCCCCCTGAAAATACTCCCTCCCCTGCACAGACCCCCCCCCCGTGAAGATCCCCCAGTCGGCCGTGGCCATCCCCGTGGCCGTCCCCGTGCCCGTGACCGTGCCCGTGGGCAGCCCAGAAGGAGCACTCGGCAACATCCCTAATTTGCAGGGGTACTTTTTTTTTTTTTTTTTTTACACTGTACTTATGATTTGGTTTATGTGTGTGAATGATGTGTGAATGTGGGGGGGTGGCATTCCTGAAAACATAAGGGTGTCACCCTCAGTTTTGGTGGAGTAGGGATCCCCAGGACCAGGGAGAAGTCATCCTAGGTTCCTGAATGGTGTATGAATGCACAGTGACATAATTGGAGCCGTGGCGGGGCGTTACTGCTCCCAAGTACCAAAGGGGGGGGGGGTACTTGGATCTAATCCAATTCGATGTGCATGTGATGTGTCTGTGCTAGGGACCACAGTGACGTGCATTCATGCATTCTCATTGTGAGATAAATAATGTGCGTTTTGTAAATAAAAATAAACATTCTCTTTGGCATATAAGTAATGTGCATTTATTTAGCAAAATAAAGATTTAAAGGTCACATAATCTCTGTGATTTGTTCTGGGCAAATCAAAAACAAAAATATAATTAGGATCCATTTACTGGGCAAAGATGCCTTCAGACAGTTGTCTCCTGATTGCCTGGCCCTCAGCAGACCGGGTAGAGGGGTTTGGGGGGGGGGGATTGCCTGGGTGGGGGGTTAGGTCAGGAGATATCTCCACATGCATGCCCCTTCTTAATGCAAAATTGTGCAGTATGCAACATGCCCCAATAATTTTGCATACAAAGTCTGGGGAATACAATAGTGTACCCCCAGTCTTGTCAAGGCATCTGAATCTTGACTTTAGCATGCCAAAAGTCCGCTCTACTATAGCCCGGGTCTGGCTGTGCACCTCATTGAATTTTCGTTCTCCGGGTGTTTGGGGGTTCCTAAAGGGGGTCATCAGGTGGGGTCCCAAGGCATATCCTGAGTCACCTGTAAGGGAAAAGACAGGAGGATATTAGTCATGCATGTGCCCCTTGTGATGTCTGCATCATGGGGGGGGCATACCTGACACCAATGTCACTCACCAATCAGCCAGCTGTCTCCATACACGTTCATCTCAAAGTCTCTGTAGATCTTGGTCTGCCTTAGGATGAAACTATCATGGCACGAGCCGGGAAACTTGGCACAAACGTGCCAGATGAGGCCATGTGCATCTACGATCATCTGGACATTGATCGAATGCCAGCCTTTCCTGTTTCTGAACAGGTGTTCAGTATCATGGGGGGGCTGGAGTGCCACATGGGTGCAGTCAATCGCCCCGATGGTCTTAGGAAAGCCAGCAATATTGTAAAAGTCTGTCATTGCTTGCACACGCTGGTCCTCCTGGGTGGGCATGACAAACTGGTGGCTCATGCGCCGCAGTATGGCAGGGACCACCTGATGTAGACATTTACTCATGGTTGACTGCACCATCCCAGCCACACCTCCAGATGCTCGCTGGAATGAGCCACTCGATAAAAAATGGAGGGTTGCCATCACTTTCTCAAGAGGTGTCAGGGCATTGGAACGTAGGGTTGGGGCGATTAGATCCTCATGAAGGAGTTGGGTGATCTCCAGGATGGCCTCCCTATCAAATCGGTAGTTGCCAATCACCTCATAAGCTGGCATTTGCCAAATATCACGGCGTGGCCGATAAACACGCGCCTGTGCCCTCATCCTCCTCCTCTGTGCCCTCCTCCTCCTCCTTTGTGCCTGTAAGGCAGCAAGTGCCATCAAAATCATTGCTGGTCCTGGAATTTTTAAACAAAAACCTTCACAACTAGAGCTCTAACCTCTAGTCACTACCTTCAGCAAACCCTTCCACAGCATGTGTAAAATTAGGGCTGGTTTTATAATGTGGAAATTTAGTCAGAAAAACTAACAGGTGCGCACAGGGCGGAAAATAAGGCACACACACTTAATTCTGAGAATCGCCCTAACTCCCTCATTTGCATCTTTGCCTATCAAAAACAGCGGCGAGCCTAGCGTAATTTGCGCCCGGGAATGCGCAGGTGTAACTAATTTAAGTACGGCTGAAAATACGGAAATCTTTGCTTAAGTCGTTTTGACGATCGCGCGCAAATATACGCGCCGTGTAAATTTAGAAAAATGGAGTTAAGTCTGCGTATCTCTTTTGAGAATTTGGCCCACCGTGCCCATAATTGCATCCTTATTGTGCCCAAAATTGCAGCCTCACCATGCCCATAATTGCAGCCTCACCATGCTCATAATCGCAGCCTTATCGTGCCCATATTTGCAGCCTCGTCGTACCCATAATCGTAGCCTTACAGTGCCCATAATCGCAGCCTTACCGTGCCCATAATTGCAGCCTCACCATGCCCATATTTTAAGCTTCACCATGCCCAAAATCGCAGCCTCAATGTGCCCATAATTGCAGCCTCACCATGCCCATAATCGCAGCCTCATTGTGCCCATAATTGCAGCCTCGCCTTGCCATAATCGCAGCCTCGCCGTGCCATAATCGCAGCATCACTGTGCCCATAATCGCAGCCTCACCTTGTCATAATCGCAGCCTCACCTTGCCATAATCGCAGCCTCACCACAGTGCCTGGATATTACACACAGCCTCCTAGACCAGCTCGTATGATAGACGCAGTGTTCTGTCTATCACACAAGCTGATCTAGGAGGAGGGTTGGACCTTTTTCACAGGGCGGCCAAGCTTTTCAAACTGAGTTCCGAGACACACAGCGAACATGCCCACTGACTGTGTGTAACATGTAGTGGAGGAGGAGGAGGGGAGCGATGCGCTGCACTGCAGCCACAGCTTAGCCCAAAGCGGCCCCAGAGCAGGCAGCCTAAGCGCCGCCCCTGCACCCACTGTGCCCGGAGGCGGTGAAGCAGTGTGCAGATTTCAGCCATTCAAAATAAGCCAAGGTCATTCTGTGCATGATAAACCAAACTTAAGATGTGAACATTTACAGTGTGTAATCAGTGGATATGGATACACATTGTTGATATTTACATGTTGGCCCCAAGTAGCAGCGGCAGCCAGTAGGGTCCACAATTATATGTGTAAAATGTAAAATATGGTCCAAATATTGACCATGAACACAGTTTTTAATTTTTTTTTTTTTATGCTGCACAGCAATACTGTGCGAGTGGGCTCATAGTCTTCTGTACAACTGTGTACAGGACCACACAAAACGTTACCCTGTATGCATATTTACACAGAGTTTTTGAAGCCTGCGTGAATAAGCCCTTATGCTGGCTTTAAAAATAAATGCAATAAGCCTTTATCTCCAATAATTATACAGCACTTCATAGAGTACACAGAACCATTGGCATTAATCTCAGGGGCTCCCAATCTCACACATTTAATCGCAGTAGCAGACAAAATCACCAAAGTGTGTCTGTGCAAGACCAATTGTCTTAACCTTTCCACTATTTTAATTACTGGCCAAGTAAAAACATTTACTATAAACCACAAATTTGAACCATGTGCAGGTCTACTTTATAGTAGCGCCATTTTGTAACACATCTCCAAGTACTAAGGGCACTGGACAACAAAGATTTTGCTTCCTGATCACTTTTGTATCTTATGGATTTCTGGCTGCTAATCATGAAAATAACCTGTACCATTTTATAGAGATCTTCTGTTTTTGCAATTTGCAATATCCGTTAGCTTTACCAAATACATGAAAGAAGCATAAGAAAACATGAAAATTGTTTTTGAAGTACATTCAGTACACCAAGTACAACTGGAATATCTATGGAGATCCAATAGTAGTGGTTCTGCTGCTTGGAATGCAGCTCGGCTATACCAAGTACTGCTGGTACATATGAAAATGGAACAGCCATGCATTACATTAAAAATAAATGGTTAAATGATAGCCATGCATTGCTGTTATTGAACTTGGATCATACTCACTGTTTTGGCTATCACCACTTTTCATATGTTTTGAATAAATAGAACATGTTGTTTGTTTGTTGTTTTAAAAAATATGTGCCACATGTGAGGAGCTTTTTTAAAGTGATATTAATAAAAAAATTACATTTTATATCAGTATGTTTTTGTTACTTTTGGTTGCCTTTTAAAAGTCCCATTTAAAGAGATCTTTTGACATTATATAAAAAGTATTAGTGCAACTGGATCCAACAATTCTGGTTGACAATTGATAGACACTGACATGGCCATGATGTTTGTTCTCTCAGTGGACTCATTTTGCTTATTTAAACCATCTGATTATAAAAGAAAATGACCGCAATGCCTGTTTAGACATCGACTTCAAGAAAATGGCTGCTGATCAACTTCCTGTCCCCAGTATAAAAATATAGACACTTGAGATCCATTCCGGTTTCCCTGATGAAGTCACGTGACGTGACATAACGCGTAGGGTGTGGCCTGAGTGAATCGCGGACCGGAAGTGATGTGAGAGGCGTTCTGTTTTATCTCATTGCGTTTTTTAATTGCTTTTGATGTAAGCATCTACTCGTCTTTAATAAACCATCACTTGTTTAATACAATTTACACTATGGGAGGCATTGTATCTATTCCATTTCTATATGTGAACTGGAGCCCTTAGCGATACATTAATAGCCTGTAGCCTGGTGGTTGGATATCATTAGCACCTATATGTGTCCTTGACGCTGATTATTCACTGCATAGAGGTGAGAGTTTTGGGATCACTGAGCAGTTGTGTGAAGGCAGTAAGGGCCCCAGGCCATAAATGATACAAAAAAGGAAAATATCTAAGTGTCCACTGTATATAAGTATAAATGTATTAATGTCCTAATGCAGACTTTTTGTAACATTTATGGTCTGGTGTCCTTACTGAGATTTAAGCAGTCTGAAAAGGAGCTCTGATTCATATCAACCCATTGGTATTGTGGGATCTGCTTGCACAACCTAGCTCAAGAGTCCATGCTTTAAGGTGAGCATACAAATAAGATCGGAGGAGGAGGGACTGTCACCAATTTTGATTTCTATCATCACCGGTCTAGGTTTTATGGGACCTGTTGTTCATCAACTTTCTGGATTTTATTCTCATCACTGCACCTAT
This sequence comes from Rana temporaria, assembly GCF_905171775.1. NCBI lineage: Eukaryota > Metazoa > Chordata > Amphibia > Anura > Ranidae > Rana > Rana temporaria. Next base: position 95,052,549 of record NC_053493.1, read on the forward strand.
ACTACATTTTGGGACTAATTGTTTATCAGCTTTTGGATTGTCCTGTTTGTGCTGCACTTATTTCTTTATACAACATTTGCTATTTTGAATTTTTGTGAAAATTAATTTTAGTGTTCAGCTTGCATTCGTGGGGGGGGGGGGTATTTTCTCTATATTTTTGCGCTGATTGCACCCTCTGTTTTTAGATTCTTGTCACAAATCACCCTGTAGGCTAAATTGTGCTATTACTATTGTTATCCTACTGTATTTCTATTCTTACTTTGTTACCAACTGTAACAGGAGTCACTTTGGGCACAGATTGAGCCAGGAAATAAAGAGACATATATTGGATTGTTTTAACATGGACAGTAATCTACCATATACAACCATATCAGGTGACAATAAATTGTCTGTTTGCCTGTGCTAAGGGGTTCAGTGTCTGTTACTTTGATATAGGCACTACTGAGTACTAAGTATAGTATTAGTTTCAGTGATTTTCTGTACTATTGCATGCTTTGTACACTCAACCTAGTGTGTTAGAAGGGCTGAAGTTCTTAAAGAGTTCAAGGCAAAGAACAGAGGACCCATCCTAACCAGCAGCTCCTACAATGATAGCTCTACACCAATATGCTATGCAGTGCCATTTAGATGTTTCAAGTTCTATCTTGATCCATGTGACATGGCAGGGAGTTTGTATGATCCTTATTTACATATTCTCTTTATTGGCCTTGGTTGGTAAATTTGATAGACTCTGGGAAAAAAAGTCCTACAGAGGGATCAAAGCCAAAGGAAAGGTCCAAGACTAAAAGAAATGTGACCCATAATGAGTGAATCTAACAATTGATCTTCCTCTGCATATGTCTTCTAATGTCTCCTGTAGTATTGAGCCACTCTGTGCCTCTAAATAGATGTGACTATTGAAAATAGACTCTACACAGGCTTTTGGCATCTTTTTAAAGATTTTTTTTTTTACCGTAACTATAGTCTTTAGTGTCAATCTCACAAAGTAGTGTGAGCAACTTCAGGTTATTGTACAGATTTATTGCTTTTCTCTGTTGAGTAAATAGCAGTGGGGTGGCATCATAAATTCACCACCCAGTCATGTGTCTTTTGACCATAAAAATCTTTGCTGCATAGGCTGGCCTATCTTACATTCAAGGAATCCCCCCCCCCACTGGTTTTGCTTTGCAGGGTTGGTTTAAACTGGCACCTCTTCTATTGAAACCATAAAGAAAGAAGATAGAGCTATCATTGTTTAATGTTTAAAGCAAATACATTTAACGGTGGACATGGTCTGTTGTAACCACAAGAGGGAGCAAGATTCATAGAAATCGCTAAATCAACTAACGACATTGCAGAAACCCAATTCATCTATTTTAAACTTACATTAGAAAACAGCAAGTTGAAGTTAAAATTCTTTTACTGTAACATTTAATGTGGTTTACATGCTGCTCAGAAAATCTGAACATGATTAAGTCAAAGTAATTTTCTTTTATTTTGCTACGTTTTGCAAGCGTAAAATTATTTGAAATATCTACTAAAATCACAAGATTTGTCGAAACAGCAGACATACAACCATAACGTCTTTTCTTTCTGCGTAGTTAAATATACAACATATTTCATGCACTATTTCACATGTAGTGTTGTATTTCTCCATGGAATTACAGGACAGGTCTATTTTTTTCATTCTATGCTGAGTCTGTGATATGAATGTTATATCTGTTTTAGTGAGTATAGCTTATAGAAATATACAATAATATTAAAACTGAACTGCCTGATTTGGAGAGTAGTTGAACTTAAAAGTTGCCATGGATATTGTAGTAAGCAGAATAGAGTAGTATTAATTGATTCATGCATTGCATGTAGTGTTGTATTTCTTCATGAAATTATAGGATTCATTGCAATAGGCTTCAAAAAACGTGAACTGCGAGCGCAAACCATTGTGCTCGCAGTCCACCCAGGTGTGTTAGCAAAGCAAATTAAAATTAATACAGAACCGCCTCTCAGTCAATCAGAAGGCGCGGATGTAATATCGGTCACCTGATTGGCAGAAGGCAGAGGCGATCCCATTGGCCGCCTAGCAGAACAGGAAGAAGACACCCACGGAGGACACAGGAGCCATCACCGCGCTACCTGTCCCACAGCTCGCCGCCTGACCTGCTGCCTGACCCGCCACTATGATGAGGTAAGTGCTGGGTAGACAGTGGCTGCATATTATTGGCACAGAGGCTGCAATTGATGGGGCACAGTTGGCTGCATTTGCTGGGCATAGTGACTGTATATTATGGGCACCGAGGCTGCAATTGATGGGCACAGTTTGTTGCATTTGCTGGGCACAATGGCTGCAAATTGATCGGGCACAGTTAGCTACATTGGATGGGCACAGAGGCTGCATATGATGGGCACATGGGAACTACTTGGAAAAGACCAGAAGTGTAGTGGAATTTACGTGTGGCACATGATCTGTTTATCTTTGTAAACATTACTCTTTTCTTTATTAAAATTGTAATTACATACTTCACTATGGGAAGCTTCTCTTTCTAATGTTGAGTACATCGAGGGATATATCAGTGACCACTGCCTGTACCGCTGGAATCCAGGCTGAGGTCAGTTTATAGGAACCATCCCAGGAGGTATACAGCCAATATAAGTCATCAAGGAAAGCGGAGACATACATTCAAGGTGTTAATATATCTACAAGGGGGTAATCGCTCTGTGAGCCCACTATTTGAAGATTTTCTAGAAGATTACCGGAAGAACACCAGTTTATATTCACGAAGACTGCAGAATATATTTTTTTATGGGATATTTGTGTCACCTTATTGATATTGCATATTGCTTTATTCGTTTCACAGGTTACATTTAGCACTTATTGCACCTGATACATTCACAACCATTTTTACTATTGCGCTCATCATTTTACATTCTATATGATGGGCACAGTTGGCTGCATATTATGGGCACAATTGCCTGCATATTATGGGCACAATTTGCTGCATATTATGGGCACAGTTTGCAGCATTTGCTGGGCACATAGGCTGCATATGATGGGCACAGTGGCTGCAATTGATGTTTTTGTTTCAGTATTTTTCAGAATTTTGAGCACCAGCCGCCACTGAGCGCAACCAGTCATATAACTGCCCCTTCTATTGCATAGAATGCAACGCTGGTGTCCATACGTCCAAGGAATGTGATGTAGGGTGCCATAGAGATCACACCTCCCAGCTGATGGAGATGGCCAAGCCTTACAGAGATATGCAGTGAGGTCAGAGGGAGTAAAAGCTGTCTTTGCTCTGGCCATAGAAATAAGAGATTACAAAAATAAATTTTAGCAGTTAAAAAAGAAGAAGATGGGCGGATGAACGTCTTTTCTAGGTTCTCGTCAATGTATTGACGCAAGGTCTCAAGCTCAGTCTCTGAAAGTGGAAATATTTGTCCAAAGGGGATTTCTACACCAGGCAACAACTCGATAGGACAATCGTAAGGGCGATGGGGAGGTAGTGTGTCGGCTTTCTTCTTATGGAAGACATCTAGAAAATCATGGTAAGCTGTGGGAACATTTTGGCTGGAAGTGGAAGCTGGCTGGACGGTGAGACAACTGGGAGGTACTATAGACTCGGGCACTATGCAGTGCTGTCGGCAGTAACCTGATTTGAAGGAGATACTCCCCGTGCTCCAGTCTATCTGTGGGTTATGTGCCTGCAGCCAAGGGAGCCCAGGATCACAGGAAACATTGGCGAACAGATAACATCGAAACAGAGGAACTCTTGATGGCCAGAATCAATCAAGGTAAATATAGGTAAGGTCTCTTGGGTAACAGGCCCCGAACAAGGTGTAGATCCATCAGCCAAATGAATCTTAAGTTTATGTTCCTTATTCCGCAGAGGGATTTGGTAGTCCTTAGCAAGGGAAATGTCCAAAAAACAACTACAAGCCCCGGAGTCAATTATCGCTGGAAATCTGACCTCCCCTCTTGCTAACTGTAATGCGACATGGAGAACCAGGTGAGCTGAGGAGGATTTCGGGATTCGGAGGTGCAAAGGGTTGCGGGGAGAAGATCTACAGGGCCTTATTCTCCACAGTAGAAACAAAGGTTCGCCTGCCGGCGATGAAGTCTCTCATTGGGGGTCAGGGCCCTCTATTGAACGTGACCGGAGAGGAGGGCGAATGAGCGGCTAGAACCTTAGGCAGCATCCAAGAAGGCCGGCAGGCTTGTGCACGTTCAGACTGACGCTCCCGCAGGCACCTGTCAAGTTCAGTTGGATGGTTAGCTAAATGAGCCCTTCTAAGGTGGCTGGAGCCTCCACTCGTGCTAACTCGTCTTTATTAGGTTCAGACAGGCCAAGGCGGAATTGATATCTGAGGGCGGCCTTGTTCCATCCTGTGTCTGCAGCTGCTTCAGCGGTGGCCGGACGTTGTGGGTCGTCAAATAATTTAGCCATAACTTCAAAAAACTAGTCCAAGGTGTTAATAGTGGGATTCTTTTGCTCCAGCAACTGATGGGCCCAGGACTGAGGTCCTTTAGACAGCAAGGTAATAACAAATCCCACTTTAACAGTCTCTAGAGAGAAGGTCCTTGGCTGTAGGGACAGGTACAATGCACAGGAGACTCTGAATGCTCTGAACTTCCTTTGGTCACCTGAGAAGCATTCTGGAGTCGGTACACGGGGTTCAGGAGGATGGAACATCGTCTGGTTTGGAAGGCAATTTCAAAAACTGGGAGTACTGCTCCTGTAGGTTCATCACTGCTTGAGTAAGGGCTGCGACTTGCTGGCACAAAGTCTTGAGCGGGGAAGCACCCCTGTCAGCCTCTGACACTTCTGGCTGCATGATACTGTCACGTACCTTACCAGAGGCCGAAGTGCTGAGAGGGCTTCCCTTTGCGACTAAGTGCAGAGCGTCCCCTGAAGGGGAGACAGGGAGTACTATGCCCAGAAATGCCGGAGTTGCCAGCTGCAACTTGCTGAGTTGATGCTGGAGATCAGCTGGAGACCAGGATAAGCAGTCAGGCAGGGGTACCTCGGAAGTACCAGATGAGACTGTATAGCAGGGAAAACCAGGGGCGGAGTCAGGAGCCAGGCTGGAGGTCATACACTGGTAGCAAGCAGAAGAGAAGTTACTGGGACAGGTCAGAGGACAAGCCGGCGTCATACACTGGATTAGGCAGACAGGAACAAGGCACGGGAACAAGCCAGTAATCAAGCCGGGGGTCATACACTGAAAAGACTGATCAGACAAGCCGGGTTGACAACATTAGTTCTTAGGTAGCAGGAACAGGAACTCAGGAAACACACCAGAGGGCTACAGATCATGCAACAGTTGGTAACTGCTGCAGCAGGCTTTAAATAGGGCACTGACTCCAAGAGTCACTCCCAAATTGCATGCACAATGGCGCACGCGCGCGTGCAATGAAGAATGCAGAGTTCTTGCTGCTGTTGCCCGTGTTAGTGCCTGTGCGTGTGCCCGTGCACGCGGGTGCATGCACCCTGTGCTCGTTGAGCCGTGACCTAGCTGATGGACAGACCTGCCAGTCTTTCTATGGATGGTTCCCTGACAATAGTAGAAGACAGCCAGGTAAATGATCCATCCTAGCCTGTGAGTGGATAGTAAAGTAGCATTGGACAATGATAATGCTATCCCTCTGTTTTCATGACTATTTAAGAAGAATTAAAACCCTCATGGGTTTTAATCCCATGTTTGTTCCCTGCAAAGTGAAAGCTAATGGGCTAGCTGGCTCTTAAAGGTTTACTAAATCCACAACAGTAAATCAGTCTGTATATGCAGTAAAGCATGGTTGTTATACTCACTGTGCAACCTAAGGTGTTAATCCTCTGCACTGTGTATAAAGGCTGTGCGATCATGTCTTCTCTGATCCTCCTCTTTTTCCACTGACTCAAAACAGGTACAGATAGACAGTTACTGTAGCCAGGCTGCACGTGCTCAGTTTGGTGTTTATTACTGGAGAGTTTTTCTTGGAAGAGTACATGTAATCAGCACAGGGCCAATAAGCACTGTCCAGAGAGAGGGTCAGGGATCCTGCAGCCTTAAAGAGGAGGTCCAGCCTGGGTAGAAAATATTAAAGTCAGCAGCTACAAATACTGCAGCTGCTGACTTTTAATATTAGGCCACTTTCTTTTAGGGCAGGTTCTCGGTTTTCACCTCGGGTTTCCCGGCGGACTTTTCACCGCTGGTAAACACGGTCGTGTGTACGAGGCATTAATCCCTAGGTAGAGGTTTTCCTAATACCATAGGTGCTCTCATTTCTCTGAGACTCACAGATTCCTCTGGCTCCCCTGGACTCTCTTCCACTTGCATCAGTTCTAGTCTCCCAGACTCCCACAGCTGGCCCAATTCTCTCAGTCCAATGGCCTGGAACCTCTCCCACAAGGAGTGCTGCATACCTCCCAACATTTTGAGATTGAAACAAGGGACGCCTACTAGCAAATGTATGTCACACCCCCTTAAAGGAGAAATAACCCCAAAAAAAGTTAACTAAATCCACAAGGACTTTTTTTTTTACCACTACAAACAGTAATGGACAGGACCTCATAAACTTCAGCTTTCTTTGATTGCTTCCTATAGGTAATTGGGTTATGTACATAGTTTTTTACCTTGTAAACAAGAACACGTGTTCTTTAGGAGATACATTAATGTAAACATAGGCGTGCGCACAGGGTGTGCCATGTGTGCCCAGGCACACCCTAATCACCCTGTGCAGAACAATGGCTCCCCCTCCTCCCCCTTGAAGCACTGCTTGCTTCCCTCCTCTCCCGCCACCTGTTGCTGCGGGATGTTTTAGGACGAGTGGGGTAAGGGGCCAGTAAATATATAATTTACCAACCCCTTCCCTTTCTGAATGAACATCATGAGTGATCAGTAGTGTGTGTTTGTGCTTTGGAGTGCACACCCTAATGCCATAGAATGCGCACACCTATGAATGTAAATGTGTATAATTATTATCCAAATGTGTACTGATTTTCACTGCTATTAGGAATGTCTGGGAACTCGTAATCCGAGTCTTTCCTAAGGTCCTAATAGGTCTGGGGCACTCTGTTAGGGAAGAGTTGTGAGAACCATCTGTCCCCTTGGAAAGCCTGTCATGTGATAAGTGACATTTTTATCTTACAGACTGAGCTGGCTGCACAGAACCAATCACATGCATCTTTCTTGCCAAACCAAGTGACTGTAATTGGAGGAGGAACAACTTGTTTCCTTGTGTAGGTCTGCAGGTAAGTGAAGATGACATAACTGCACTGTGAACCATGATCAGCTAAATTTCATAAAAACAAGTTATGGCTGCTTGGAATTTCTTGGACTGGGTGGGATCTTTAGAAGGCCATAAACTAAACTGCAGCTTCACAGTACCTCCGGTCCTCATCTGCTAATAGCTAATCTCCAGTGTATAAGTCTGCTTTTTATCAGTTCACATATGCTTTGTGTAGTGAATGACGACTACATGCAGACCAGCGTTGTCCCTAACATGCTCAGAAGTCCACAAACATGCTATTGGCTATAACAAGGTAGAACCCCATGTGTATTGTTAGCTTCCCTGCCAAACTATGCACCCAAAAATACATTTTGGTCAGATTTCTCTCTGGGCTTACTTGTTACATAATTTTGTAATTATATTCTGAAGGAACACATGTTGCATAAGTTATGGTATGTTCTACTTTTTTACATTTGGGGTATATTTAAACCCAATAACAAAAATCGTATTTAACTACTTGCTTACTGAGCACATTTACCCCCTTCCTGCCCAGGCCAATTTTCAGCTTTATTTGCTGTCATACTTTAAATGACAATTGCGCGGTCATGCAACACTGTACCCAAGTAACATTTTTAATCATTTTTTTCACACAAATAGAGCTTTCTTTTAGTGGTATTTAATCACTGCTGATTTTTTTATTTATTGCAAAAAAAAGAAAAAAGGTAAAAAAGTATGAAAAACCTTCACTGATGTGCGCTATTGAGGCTGCATTGATGGGCACTGATAGGATGCATTGATGGGCACTAATAAAGTGGCATAGAAAGGGCACTAATTAGGTGGCACTGATGGGGAGGCATTATTAGATTGTAAGCTCTTCTGAGCAGGGCCCTCTTAATCCTCTTGTATTTTATTGTATTGTAACAGTTTTGTCTCCCTTTTATATTGTAAAGTGCTGCGTAAACTGTTGGCGCTATATAAATCCTGTATAATAATAATAATAATATGCCGCACTGATGGGCACTGATAGGTGGCACTGATATGTCAGCATTGATGATCACTGATAGGTAGCACTGATGGGCACTGATAGGTGGCACTGGTGAGCAATAATAGGCCACACTTGTAGGCAGCACTGATGGGCACGGATAGGTGGCACTGATGAGTGACACTGATGGGCAGCACTGATAAGCAGACACTGTTGGTCACTGAAAGGCAGCACTGATTGGTGTCACTGATGGGCACTGGGTAGTGTCACTGATGGCCACTGATTGGTGTCACTGATGGCCACTACTTGGGCTGTACTGTAATCCTTATGTGCCATGGGTGTCATATGAAGGGGTGCTCGTGTGTGGCTGGGCAGCAGCGATGTACTGGCAATTGGGACTACTGGGAGTTTCCCGGGGTGCCGATGGCTCAGGGGGGGGGGTTGTATCAGACAGCCAGGCTGTGTCAAAGTAATGGCTGCGCGAGCCGCACAGCCATTACTTTGAGCACCGCACCGCTGTACTGTCTATAATTAGGGCTGGGCCAGTACAAGTAGTTAATAAATCATATCATCACAGAGTGGAACTGTGGATATGAGAGCAAGGTACACAATGCCACGTCCCAATAGATTAGATTAGAAGTAATTAGACTTTATTAGACTTTATAGGCATAACACATACAGTATATAAAAAAAAATATACATAAATTTAGAGAGAAACATACAAGATAGATCAAAACATAAATATCATTGGCTGTTTGTAGAAAGGGCTAAGAACAAATATAATCACACACCACCTACAAACCAGATAAAATATAATATTGTGGAGAAAAGGACACCAAGGTCGCTTCCTACTGGTAAGTATATTAACATAAAATTATGGAGGGCAGTGTGTCATATGCTGCTCAGCTCAACATGTTGCGCGTATTGAGAGGACGTTTCTTCGGGAGCTTATGGCGTGTTATTATAAGAAGTAACAGATGAAAAAACAGGCAGAAAAAGTGGTCAGTAGCACAGCTGAATTCACAAAGATTTATCCTCAGATGGCTTTGAAAAACAATCTATAGATACAGACTCTCAGAGAGTCCCTAAGTGGAGTGGTTACAGGAACCTTGCAAAAAAGAGACAGCTTAATACTGGACAATTATAGTAGAATTTATAGGATAGTTAGGGGAGATCCCGCTAATTATATATTTTGATTTGTCCAGAAAATAGAGTTCCAGGAGCGGTATCATTAAAGTTCTCCGCTTGTGCTGACAGTCTCGGTGTAGAGGAGATGGCCGGTACAAGGAAGGGCCGGATACCCTGGGCTGGGCGGTACAATTTGCTGGAGCGAGAGGGTGCAGGTGACGTGCCGGCAGTGCTTCACACAGTACACACTAGCCGCCGCTAGCTGGTCTCTCTACCTTACTCTGTAACAATGCGCCCAGTGCGCTTCTGCACCCAGCACAAGCACCAGCCATCCCTGTCAGCACTGCCACTTCACGCCCCCTAAGGTGCTTAGTAGTGACGTCCCAGCGGCGTGACATCACTCACATGGCTGGAGGTGGGATGGGAAGAGCTTGGAGAGCTGCTGCCTAAGCTGCAACCAAGAGGCGCTGCCAAGGAGGATCCAGCAAGTTCTGCAAAAAGTGTGTATATGAAAATGTCATGTGCCCATCTGACTAACTTAATAATGAACTTAATTATGAACTGTCCGATTGGGGGAGGGGAGGAGGCTGAGGGGGTGCAGTTTCAGTGCTTTTCATAGGCGCCATTTTCACTAGATATGCCTCTAGACCTCTGCACTTAACAAGTAAAAAGGTACAATGCACAGATACCTCAGTATCTAAGTAGTAGTACCCAATAGTCCAAGGGTAGAAATAAAGATGTATATATGCATGTATATAGACACGTAATAAAATATGTGTCAGGGCGGCCACCAAGAAAACCAGAAGCGGGTTCCAGTAGGCTAGAAAGAGAGCAGGGAAAATGGGAGCCTCTGAGTATATATCATAAAAGTCATTTTATTAAACAGCACTATCCACTCACATTAAAGAAAGAGAAGTTGCATTCAGATCTGTTTGCTAGGCTGAAGAGATAGGGAGGGACTGTATGTCTTAGCAGATCCTGTAAGGCAGGCACCACATCAGATCCAATGGAGTGGGATGGCTGGGTGCAGCGTGATCTCCTTGTGGTCCAGGCAAGGGCAGGGCCACCCAGTCAGAAGGGACACCGCCCATCGAGGCAGAGTTTTTTTCGGGTCCATTTGCGCCATGATTGAAGACGGGACCCCAAAGCACCCTCCCATTGTTGAGGGCATGTGGCTTGGTACAGTTCAGGAGGGAGGGCGCTCTCTCATTCACCCCCTTTTCCTGCTTGGATAAGGGTCTAGTATGGATTTTGCCACAGGGTTCCCCTTAAAATCCATACCAGACCTGAAGTGTCTGGTATGGATTTTGAGGGGGACCCCACGCCATTTTTTATAAAATTTTGGCACAGGGTTCCCCTTAACCACTTCAATACACTGTGTTATATAAACTACACTGCCTGCATTGACTGAATATAGAGTATACACTGAATATCTTAATCAAGTCTACACTAAATACAGAGTATATATGTAGCACTGATAAGGATTGACCCCTGATACAACCTCAGGGCGAACCCCATTTCTGCCGTTTGACCCAAATCATAATAGTGAAACATGCAGACCAGAGAGAAGAGAGAAACAGTCTACATCTTCACCTTCCAACGTTCAACCATGAGAGAGAGGGCTGGATTTTTTAATTGGTCTTTTCTAAACAGAATGACATCATACACATGAACACATTTCATTGGCTTAGTCCATATATAGTCCCTTATTATACGCCCCTGTGACGTCTGTTTTTGGCATCGTGGCACATGTTTCAAAGTCTTTGGGGGCTATCTTCTTCACTCGATGGGATGGGCCGGAAGGAGGGAGTTTAGGAGTGCGTACAAGGGAGGCATAACAGCTGTCTTCACTTAATCACTTCCTGAGCTGAGATTTTAACCCTATAATGTCTTCTAAGGAAAGTAACGGCATTGTAGTATATTTTCACACATACATATGTTACATTTGAGTAGCTCAGGAGGAAAGTAATCATAACACAAAAATATTAATTTTAGTACTTCCATTACAGCACTACCCCCGTAGGAGCCGCTGGTTAGTTCTTGGGTCTGCCGCTACCCCACTGTTTACCATCAACACTAGGGGTTACATTGGAGAGTTATCCACAAATGTCTGCACCAAACACTCTTTTTTTCCAATGCTTTTATCAACAACTTCAAGTAGAGGGATGGAGGGTTAGGGGAGATTCAGATACCTTGCTTTGCGGATCACGGGTACTCTCTTGCATCCAGAGGACAAACAGTCTCCACACTGGATTTAGCAACCAACGGATAGGCCTCTCTCACTGGCCTAGCAGCCGGTGCGTCGCTCGGTCAGTCTCAGATAACACTAACACTAACACTAACACTTTAAATATAGTGCCTACTCAATAGGAGCAGGGCGCTATATATATATATATATACATATATATATATATATATATATATATATATATATCAAATACATATATATGTATATATATATATATATATATATATATATATATATATATCAAATACACTGCCTGCATGCCACTAACTAACCTGCCTAATCTCTCTTCATTTATAATTACACTATATACGGCCGCTGAGTAAGCAGCCTTATATAGTATGGGGCGTAGACTTAGCCCCCTGAGCCATGATTGGCCAAAGACACCCTGCATTTGGCCAATTATGGCTCTCTCAGCTGAGCGCTCTATGATTGGCCAAAGCATGCAGGTCAGGTGCATGCTTTGGCCAATCATAAGATGCCAATGCTCTGCGATCTCGCAGTGCATTATGGGGCATTTCACGGCGCTCGATCACCCCATAAGGTTCGTATTCTCTGAATGAGAGAATACCCGATGTTCGACTCAAACTTACGTTCGACTCGAACATTGGGCTCATCCCTAGTGTCAGTGGTTACTTTTCTAAAGGTCAGAAATGGCACATTGCTCAAGGAACCCCTAGAGGAGCCCTGGTTGAGAAAGGGAGATTTACAGAATTGCATAGAACTGTGTGGTAAATATTTTAGTATGCATGAATTCATATACAGTATATTGCAATGATAATATAAACGTGCATGGGCCAAGCATATTAGTAACCCCTATACCACCGACTGAGTTGCATGCATGGGCACATTGGCTCTGTGACCCATGTAGTATCCATGTAAATCCAGCCCTGTTTATTTAGTGTGGCCTACATGGCTAGGTTACAGACCAATTTGATGATATAAAGGTTATAAATAAAAGCATATGTAGTGTATACATTTACCTTCATTAAACTCAACTGAGGCTAATGTGCCATATGCTGCTTGTACACAGACCATATTGTCTTACAACATCCATGATTTCACATTTCACTTAGTAACAATTACAATTCTGCAAAAAAAAAAATATATATATATATTATTTTCCTAAAAGCAGCATTAAACCATCTCATATGTATCATCCTTTTAATTTAATGCTAAACACCTAACGCATTAACATACAGTACAAAATATGTTATAAATAGAAGGTGGGTTAGAAAAACATATGGGGTTGCCTTTTCTCCAGAGAATTTCTGAGACTTTGCCAATTGCCATTACGCATACAACAAATATTTCACATACCAGGAACAGATTTAAATATTCAGTGAGGTTAAAAGGGTTGCAGCAGGGTTGTTCTCTGCACACAAATTATCTTCTAATAAATTTGCTCCTGTGTCCTGTCATCTCTTCACCATATACCATTCACCAGCCAATTGTGCTATTATTGTATGGCTGCCACCATTTTGCTGATGACTGTAATTTCCAGGAATTAAGCAGGAAATATTATTATTAAAGTAATCACTGGCACAATTGCATCCATAAAGCCTCCTCTATTAATTCATGCTTGGCAAGGTCACAATTATGACATCAAATTGATTTTTTCCCCCTTTGTTCGATATTTGCAAAGGATACTGGCAACGTATATACTGAGCTAGTAACACTAAACACAAGACTTGTTGTAATTATCCTGTAGCCATTATTGATCAAAGTATAATAAAGGTTTTATACTGATGTGAAATGGATGAGTTTGACCTTTAAATGTCAGTCGCGTCCAGAAGATCAACAATGTTTCGTTTTGTATTAACCTCCCGTGAAAACAGCACATCTAACAATTTATCATTTAAAGTTCCTTTAATTGGATTATTATTTTCCACAGTTCAACTGCTGTCTGTTTATGTTCACTCATCTAAAGAGGGATGTGCCGAAATGATGTCTGGGGAATTGATCTTCTGATGATGACTAATGAAGATCAAAGGCAATGATGATCATTTTCTGGTCCAAATTAAATAGCTGAACTTGAAACCACTGTAAGTAAGGAAGATCCTTAAAGTCCCCTAAGGTGGGAGGAGTCTTTATTCTATTTATTGTATTTATTTATGTAGCATCAGGCCTCAAGTCCTGCGGGAACGCGTGGGAACAGAGTTCCTGCACTTTTTTCACAGCAGGAACGCAGTTCCCTTTGCAGGACTAGAGCAGCCGAGAGCAGCCGAGCCGCCAGAGCCAATCCTTCACTAAGCGGCGATGCCCAGCTCGAGTCACTGTCAGGGGCAGGCGAACCGTAGTAATCCTTTATGTTACTGGCCGCTTCATGTATATGGATTCATCGGGTAGTGTCAGACATTGCGGCATCGAGGAAGTGACAGAGGGCCATATTCCCGTAGATTTCGGGCGGGCGTTGCGCAAGCCATTAACACTACACCGCCCAAACCTACAGGAGCAAGTGCTGTATTCCCCAAACACTTGCTCCCTAGTTTGGGGTGGCGTAGTGTAATTGGCCCGGCGTATCCCCGCGTAACTCCAAGGGGGCGGCTTGTATTTAAATTAAGCGCGCCCCCGATTTGAACGAACTGCGAATGCGCCGGGCTTAAAATAGCCCAGTGCGCATGCTCCAGTTCTCGGCGGAAAACGTCAATGACGCCGACGTGTGCGTCATTGACTTAAAGTCGTATTCAAGAACGACTTAGGGAAACGACGTACCCGACAGGAAAACACGACGCGGACCCGACGCCATACTTAACATGGCGTACGTGGGACTGGCGTAAGGTTACCCCTCATATAGCAGGGGTAACCTTACGCTTACGCAAACGACGTTAGCGACGGTTACGCGACGCAAATTTGTTCGGGAATCGGCGTATCAGGCTCATTTGCATAAACAAATGAGACCTGAACGTAAACGCCACCTAGCGGCCGGCTGGGTAATTACATTTAAGATCCGACAGTGTAAGTGACTTACACATGTCGGATCTTAAGCGTATCTATGCGAAAATGATTCTAAGAATCACTCGCATAGATACGCGGGCCAAAAAAGAGAGATACGACGGAGTATCCTGAGATACTCCATCGTAACTATACTCAGAATATGGCCCCGTATACCCACACACTACCCGATGAATCCATATACAGGAAGCGGCCAGTAACATAAAGGATTACTAAGGTACAGTGGATCGAAAGAAAAATAAACATGCGGTTTAGTAATTATGCATATGAGCGTATCATTTTTAATTTTTTTTTGGTGGGGGAGTGGATCTTGGGTGGGGATTCCCACACTTTTTTCCCCAGGACTTGACCCCTGTGTAATGAATATATTGTTCAGTGGTTTGACAGAGGGATAGCTGGATTTATACTCTCTATTATATGATGCAGTGCTTGGAAGTCTAGGAGTGTCATGAAAGATCATGAAATATAGCGGCTGATGATTAGATTGGAGAGGTACCAATGGAGGTAGTTTGGGTATCTTGTAGAGATGTGTGTGGGATGGAGTCAAAGCTGCTTGTTTTAAAGTGGATGTAAACCCAAATTTTTTATTTATTTTTATGTCACAATGTAGGGTATAATATTTTCTATCATCTGTGCCCAGTCTTGCCACACAGAGTTAATCCAGCTCTGAGCAATCCTCTTTTATTGTTCAGTGAAATAAAACAGAGAAAAACCTTAGTCCGTTTCGCCCCCTTACTGTGAGTGACAGGTTATTTACATATCTCATGCACTAGCCGTAGACAAAGGCACATCCTGTGTAAAAAATTCACAATTCACATCCCTTTCCCCTCCCCTCGTCTCCCTTCCAGCTCTCCCAGAATTGACTGCATTTACTGTGTTTTGACTAGATGTTTCTCATCATGGGGTGTGATCCACAAATCAGTGTGATGAGGAAATGCATGTATATTGCAGTGAAAACACAGAACAGAAAGCAGAATATACACAAACAAGTGATCTGATTTAGGTTAAATGTATCTAGTGAGAGCTGGGCAGAATTGCAGTGTGTGTGTCTGAGGTCACCTGATCACAGTTGCAACATCAGGTTATTTACATATCTTATGCACTAGCCTGGAGACAGGCATTATTTTGTAATTCCCACCCCCACTCCTTTTCTGAGGTAAGGTGGTTACTTTTCTGGATTTTGACTGGATGTTAGTGATCATAGCAGAATTTAGTGTAAGGAATACATAGGAAAAAATGCATGTTGTCAAGGGGAGTGTAGAGGTGGGCTGGGAGTCTACTGACATCACGACTCCACCCACCGAGCTCCAGACAACAGACCCACCCACAGAATCTGCAGATTTTTGGGTCTCATAACAGACAGAGGGGAGACATTTGACAGGTAAGGATACATGCAGGAGGCATGTATATCATTATAGATCAGCACTATGGCAGTAGTTTAGAAAGGATGAGAGTGGATTTACATCCACTTTAACAATCATATAATTTAACCCCCAACAGTTCTTTTCCTTATAAAAGCATGATCCCAAAATGACAGTGTTGTGACCACACCCCAACTTTCCACCATATTGGTGCTAAACCCATTGATTTACCTGTTTCCCAAAAAGCATGCCATGAATGACAGATGTCATCAGTGTTTTTTCTATTAACTGAACGGTTAAGCCATCAAATAGCTGGGGTCATAACCGACCACAGGCGCAGCACCATGTTAACTGCAGAATAGACAGAGGCTAATATATCTTCATAACCTTTTATGTATCTCCCAGAGGAGTGTCAATTGAGCAACAACTTTGAGTCTTCTGGTGTTGCTAATATCACATCCAAGATGCCAACTCCCAGCAGGAGTCTCAGGGCTTTTGGATGTCTACATAAGGAAGATGTTAACCACTTGCCGACACATATATACGTCGGCACAATGGCACGGGCAGGCAAATGGGCGTACCTGTAAGTCCCTTTAAAGTTGCCGCGATTGTGGTCGGCAAAGGCAGAACAGGGGGATGCCTTTGTAAACAAGGCATTCCCCTGTTCTGTCTAGTGACATGTCACTGATCTACTGTTCCCCGTGATCGGGAAAGGGTGATCAGTGATGTATCACTGGTAGCTCCTCCCCTAACAGTAAGATTCACTCCCTAGGACTGACTTAACCCCTGTAGCGCCACTTACTGGTTAACTCCTTCACTGCCAGTGTAATTTTTACAGTAATCAGTGCATTTTTATAGCACTGTACGCTGTTAAAATGATAATGGTCCCAAAAATGTGTCCAATGTGTCCGCCATAAAGTCGCAATCGCTGCCATTACTAGTGAAAAAAATAATAATAATAAAAATGCCTTAAAACTATCCCCTATTCTGTAGATGCTATAACTTTTGCGCAAACCAATCAATATACGATTTTTGCGATTTTTTTTACCAAAAATATGTAGAAGAATACATATCGGCCTAAACTGAGAAAAAAATTGTATTTTTAAAACAAAATTGGGGATATTTATTATAGCAAAAAGTACTAAATATTGCTTTTTTTTTTCAAAATTGTCGCTCTATTTTTGTTTATAGCACAAAAAATAAAAACCGCAGAGGTGATCAAATACCACCAAAAGAAAGCTCTATTTGTGGGGGAAAAAAGGACGTAAATTTTGTTGCGCAATTGTCAGTTAAAGCTACGCAGTGCCGTATCATAACAAGTGGCCTGATCTTTACACAGCCAAATGATCCGGGGCTGAAGTGGTTAAATACTATGAGTACTGTGACAGGGGTCACTTTGGGTGGGGTTTTTTTTGCAACTCAGCTTACCTTGGAGAGCTCTGGTAGCTCTGTGTCCAGCTTTCCTAGGCCCTCTTATGTGTAAATCACCCTGTGTCTCTAATATGGGCACACAGGGTGAATGAGAACCCCACTATGATCTGTGCTAGTCAGACTCGATGTTGTATATATGTATATAGTGTGTGTTGTCCAATGCTGTTATGTACTCTTTGCTGTGATCGTTTGGGGTGTGACTGTATTCTATTGTTCTATTGCGGCGGTCTGCCTCAAATATTATGGGATGTGTAAGTGTGTTTGCTGTGAGGAAAGAGGGAGGGGGACTCCTCCAGCAGTCCCCCTGCTGATAAGACTGTTTACTGATGAGAAGTTTGAACACACCTGACCTGTGTGTCTATTGTCATTGGACATTTTAACCCGCCCTGTTTTCCAAGGGTGGGGGGGGGAGAGTCTTTGAGTTATTTTATCTGTCGTGTCCATGTGTGATAATGAATCAGTTTTTTTGTTTGCCACTCTACACTGTGTTGCGGCTGGTGACTGGGTGGGCTAAAAAGTCTTGGATAGTGCTGGTTCTGGACAGAGGAAGCATTGATGGCGGACATAGTACTGGGTTTGTCACAAGTATAATATGTTAAATGCACATACAGTATATTGAAAAGGTTTTTGTTGATAATCATGGTCTGGTGACAGGGCCTCTTTAACAAGTTGCCTACCAATTTTATGATGTTTACTTGCTTTCATATCCACATTACTGTTGTCTCTTCATACAGTAAAAACTATTCTTACTAAAACATCCCCAAGCTTCATCTGTTTCTTCACTGTGTTTTGATAATGAATGTCTCTGCAGTGTGAAATGAATGGCTTTAGTAGGTGATGAAAGAGGAGATCAGCTCATAAACTCTACAGCCTCCACACATCATTTACGATTGGTCAATGCTGTTCATCGATCTGCAAAGGAAGCTGTTTGAGAACTCAGCAATTTACCTGGAAGAAGATAAAAAGATATAGGTATTGGTGTCCTTAAATCCTCTCTTACAGGCAATGTCATCACCTATTGCGGATGAGCATAATAGACAATGACGCCATTGTGTAATACTATAGTCAACAATTTTCTTTGCTTGGAACATCAGCTAACCACTGTCTGATCTATTAATAAAAGGTTCAGATATTTTCCACCCATTTTCTCTGTTTTAAACCTTAACAAAATTTACTTTTCAGTTGCCATTTGATGTTTTTTTCCACTTCCACATCTGGATAGTAAATGGCATTTTTTGTGAACAATTTGGGGATGAGGTTCACAAGACTTTAAAGATTATATATACAACACTAGAATTATATTGCATGACTTCTGCATGGCTCGGTGCCTCCTTATAAAGATCTAGTTGATTGAAAATCCAGATTACCTGCAAACTGGCCAAGACAATCTAAGTCACAGCTTTTGGTGAACTTTTGTACTACGTTTCTTCTCAGTTGAATATATATTGCATTAATGTGAGTGGAGAAATGCCAAGTCCTTTATATATTTCAAAAATAAAAAATACATTAATATAGTTACATAATTCAGTTAAAAAAAAGTAGGGCTGTGCAAATTAACTTTTAATTAATCGATTAATCTTTAATTTTTTTTATCGATCAAAATCTTTTTTATCGATTAAAATTCTTTTGATTGGTACTCACCTCTCCGCCGGCTTCTGGGCCTTTAGGGAGTTCCGTCGGAGATCCAGTAATGTCACGGACACTGGCCGGGCTTGCCGTGTCCATCTGAAGGGCTCCTTTGCTGTGCCTTCATATCTGCATGCCGGCGGGACCTTACTATCTGCCACACATAAGGGCTGTTACACTTCCCTCTATCACTTCCCTCTATCAACCTGGGATTCTACAACCATCCACTGGGAGTTGTGATAGTTCCCTTCATGGGACATCTACATGCCAATGGACTGATGTTAACCTCTCCTCATCTGGATTCAGCAGTGGTATCGTTGTACACATTTTTATACCAGTATCATACTTAGCTACATGTTTTTATGACTGCTTTTGGTACCGTTTGGTATTACTCGCACCATTTTTACAGTTTATGTAGCAAAATCGATTTTATCTCCAGTGCAATAATTATTTGGTTACCTACTTGAAGACTATAAATGTTTTAATGCTATTCCCATCGAGCGCTGCCTTTGTGTGTTTTTTGTATCCTGCTATCCATTTTTCCAGTTGTTGGTAGATGCACTCGGAATCAGCCTGCAAGGAGATCAGCTAAAAGTAGTTTGATCTGTATGTGCATTATAATTAATCTAAATTAGTCGATTAATCGATTAAAAAAAAAACGATTAATCGAACAGAAAAATTTTGATCAGTAACAGCCCTAAAAAAAAGACATGCATCCACTAAATAACAACAACTTTCATTCTCAGAACCTCCAACACATAGCTGACCCAGAAAAAGGGATAACACCCATTGTAACGGAATGGCCTGTGACACCCAGAGACCTTTAAAGGATGTGGGGTACTCCTGTGCCAGCGTCACTAATGACTCTTGGGTCTAGGGTCATCCTATGCCCCTTTTGGGCATAGGATGTCTGAGAAATTATAATTCTTGTTTTGCAGGATATCTTAGAATATTACAAGTTGTTCCTTATGAACAGGTCAATAGACTCCTAAGATATTCCATTGTCCATTGTGTGATGCTAATACTGTTTTGTGTCTATTGTACTAATTAAGTCTGTAAAGGTCAGATGTCTAACGTTGAGGTGTTAATTGAGTCTGGCTTCTGAAAGACCTTTCATTGTGGATGCTAATGACACTGTATGGTGTGAAAAGCCTATTGATGATCAGGTGTGAATAGCTTATTGTGAGAGACAGAACGTCTGACATAGGAATGTGTATTATGCAGGTGAATCGCTTATTGTCGGAGTCAGGACGTCTGGGGGATAATTAACTCATCTGAATGTCGTTATCTAAAACATGGGTCTTTAAACTACGGCCCTCCAGTTGTTCAGGAACTACAATTCCAATCATGCCTAGTCATGTCTGTGAATGTCAGTGTGCTACAATGCCTCATGGGATGTGTAGTTCTACAACAGCTGGAGGGCCATAGTTTGAGGATCCCTGATCTAAAAAAATGTGTATGAAGCCCCATTGTGTGATGTTTTGGGGGTGGAGAGTTTCATTGTCCCTGTAACATGCTTTTTGGTTGTGAACTGTATAAAAACCTGAGTTTTACCATTAAAAGGTTCAGTCATTCATTTTGAAACCAGAAAGAACAGAGCTTGTGTCTCGTCTTAATTCTGGGGGAATTCTTATGGAATGGATCGTGTCTGTTGGATGGTTGGAGTGTCGGATAAGCTGTCGTGGTTGATGGAATGGAAATCGTAAACAGTGGTGACCGTTACACCCATCTTGATTAAAATTAGCTTTAACCACTTGCCGACCGGCTCACGCCGATATATGTCGGCGAAGTGGCACGGGTGCGCAAAACAACGTACCCATACGTCGCTATGTCATCAGCGGCTAGTGGATGTATCTGTGCCATGTCCCGTAAACTCGATGTCCACCGGTGGCCCGCGATCGTGGCACAGAGAGGCAGAATGGGGAGATGCCTATGTAAACAAGGCATTTCCCTGTTCTGCCTAGCAACATGACAGGGATCTACTGCTCCCAGTGATCAGGAGCAGTGATCTCTGTCATGTTCTAGTGACCCCATCCCCCTACAGTTAGAACACAGTGAGGGAACACAGTTAACCC
This sequence comes from Rana temporaria, assembly GCF_905171775.1. Lineage (NCBI taxonomy): Eukaryota > Metazoa > Chordata > Amphibia > Anura > Ranidae > Rana > Rana temporaria. The sequence goes on from NC_053493.1 coordinate 95,073,538, forward strand.
CTTTATCGCCCCCTAGTTTTTAACCCCTTCCCTGCCAGTGACATTTACACAGTAATAGCACTGATCGCTGTATAAATGCCAGTGGTCCCAAAATAGTGTCAAAAGTGTCCAATCTGTCCGCCACAATGTTGCAGTCACGATAAAAATCGCAAATCGCTGCCATTAGTAATGAAATAATAATAATAATAATAAAAATGTCATAAATCTTCCCCTATTTTGTTGACACGATAACTTTTACCAAAAATGTGTAGAAGAATATATATTGGCCTAAACTGAGGAAGATTTTTTTTACATATATAACAGGGATCTGCAATTAGCGGACCTCCAGCTGTTGCAAAACTACAAGTACCATCATGCCTCTGCCTCTGGGTGTCATGCTTGTGGCTGTCAGAGTCTTGCTATGCCTCATGGGATTTGTAGTTCTGCAACAGCTGGAGGTCCTCTAATTGCATATCCCTGATATATAAGATATTTATTATAGTAAAAAGTTAAAAATATAGCTTTTTTTTCAAAATAGTCCGTCTTTTTTGTTTATAGCGCAAAAAATTAAAACTACAGAGGTGATCAAATACCACCAAAAGAAAGCTCTATTGGTGGGAAAAAAAGACATAAATTTTGTTTGGGTACAACGTTGCACGACTGCGTAATTGTCAGATAAAGCGATGCAGTGCAGTATGGCAAAAAAGGGCTTGGTCGGGAAGGGGTAAATCCTTCCGTGGCTGAAGTGGTTAAAGAAACAAACTTTGAGGCATGATAACCCACAGCAGAACCATACAGAATGCTGACAGTGTTTATTGTAACTGAAGGCTTCTTATATTTTATGTCCATTACTTGAATTCAAGTGTTACTGTAGGACTCAGACACAATGAATTCTCCATGGGGGGTAAGCAAAAAATACAAAACTAAAACCTATAATTTTGCTTTGTTTTTTTAGGGGAGTTCATTAAAAAAGCTATTAAAACACAAATCAGCCTTAATATGTAAGTCAAGTCATCTATTTTTTTATTCTTGTGCATATAGTAAGGAAGGGTTAGATCCCCTGCCGGAGCCCCATTAGAGAGATCTTTCCTCACTTCCTGTCTCAAGGACAATATTATAGAAAAACAGCAATGAGTGCAAACTGTTCGACAAGCAACACAGACAGCTTACATGTGGAAATAGCTCAACCCCTAAATACCCACAGGTCTAGTCATATCTGTAAATGTTTCCCTCAGATGAAGATCCTCATTCTGTTTTTGCTTTTAAGATTCTCACAAACTAGATTATTGCCAATCATTCCCTCACCTACCACTGTCAAATTTCAACCTTCTGGGGTATCTTATTTTTGACTTGCTAAGTCTTGTTTATGCAATTGCAGGTCTGCCTCCTCTTATTGTCTGCTTTGTGCTTCTCTGCCGCATTTTGTCTGTTATTTACCTATATTTGGTCCACGTTTTTGCACATCTGGGATCCCTCTGGTTGCCTAAAAATGTCTCTTCCACAATTTCTGGGTTGATGGCTCTGCAGGATGATGATGTCAGTGCACAAGGGATGTGGCAGTCATTTTGTGCATGGCAGCGGAAGGCCTGGCAATGGTGGACCAATCAGAACATGGAGTTGATGATGTCAGTGGTGGCCACACTATTTAAAACCTGATTTGACAGGAGAAGGTTGTGCATGCCTTGCTGTTAGGTCTGTTGGTTCCCAAATGTTATCACCTTCCTGTGTGTTACTGGTGAGTGCTCCTTTTATGGGGGTTGTATTTTTGGTTTCTGAATTTAATTTGCCCCATATGTCTGACAATGTATTCCTACCATTTTAAACTGCATGAGTACTCTGCAGGAAAAAGATATTTCATTTTTAGGTTTGATTCTGACATTTCTCTCATATGCAAAATAGTGCCTCTGATAGCTACATCCTATTTGCTTGGAAACCTTCAAGCAAGAGATTAAGAAGATGGTTATCAATGTTCTAGAAGCCACGATAGCTTATTTTCAAACTCACATAAGCCTCACTTCAGGTCTTCATCTATCAGTCATTGCTCGTCCTGCTCTCTGAGGTGCTTTTCACATTTTTGTTTCCTGGAAACGCCACATTTTCGTGGCGTTTCCGTCGAATTACGCGTCGAGTATGCAAATTAGCTAGTTACGGCGATCCACGAACGTACGTCCGTCCGGTGCATTTTTTTACGTCGTTTGCGTTCGGCTTTTTCCGGCGTATAGTTACCCCTGCTATTATGAGGCGTACTCAATGTTAAGTATGGCCATCGTTCCCGCATCGAATTTTGAATTTTTTACGTCGTTTGCGTAAGTCGTTCGTGAATAGGGATTTGCGTAGAATGACCTCCCCGTCGGAAGCATTGGCTTGTTCCAGGTTAATTTTCGAGCATGCGCACTTGGATACCCCCACGGACGGAACAAAAAAAAACTTTGTTTACGTCGGGTCACGAGGTATTTACATAAAACACGCCCCCATCACATTCATTTGAATTCCGCGCCCTTACGCCGACAAAGATACACTACGCCGCCGTAACTTACGGCGCAAATTCTTTGAGGATTCGAAAAAAAAAAATAAGTTACGGCAGCGTAGTGTATCTTAGATATGCTACGCCCAGCGGATATATGCTCCGATTTACCCCCATGTGTTTTGCAATCCCACCGGTGGATCTCCAGGACACATACCTTGTGCATTCCTATCCTTTCAGAGTACCAAAAGATACACGTCCAGTTCATCTGTCTTCCTTTAGGCCTGTAAACTTCCCAGAGGGCATTTTCCAGAAGTTCTGATCTCTATCCTAGCCTCGCTACAAGAATAGGGGCTGCTTGTTTTCCATTATCTGGAAGATGTCCTACTGTTCTTAAAATGCAATGAAGCAAAAGAGGATTGGGGCGCTTCTAAGAATATCAGATAATCCACACTTGATAATGTATCAGTGTGTAATGCTCACCTTTTTTTATTTTTTATTTTACGCAACAATTTTAAGCAACAATTATTTTAAGCAAGACACACACACAAAAGAAAAACTATTTCATAAATATCGAACGATATTGCTTCCACACAGATCACATCTTAAATGGGCACACATGGCCATTAGATCATATTTCTTATTTTAGAATATCAATAATATTGAACTTTTAATTCAGTATCGTCTTAACTGTACACCTATTTAAAATGAAACAAAAAGGAGAAAAAAGAAAGAGAGGAAAAAAAAAGGAGGAAAAGAAAAAGATAGGGGTAAAATAAAGTAAAAATGCTCACCTTTTTGAATGGCCGGGGAAACACAAATTTCTGTATTGTGGCAATCAAGCTCAAACAAACGTCATACACATCAGAAGAATCTATTTTTCCACTGTTGGCAGTCTTCACTATATAACGCTGTTCTTGTAGCGGGGCCACTATGTAAGCCCTTATTTTCGTAGTGGGGCCAGGATAGAGGTCAAAACTTTGGTAAAAGGTATGAGAGATGCACACACATGGACAGGCTCACTGGTTTAGATGCCAGGTGAAATAAATTGCAGCTAGAAAGGCTGATTATGTCTTCATGATGGGGTTACAAAGGAATTCATTTCAGCAGAAGGTTCATTCAAATGAAAAATACAGTTTAATAAAAGTAATTGTTAAAAACTAAAAGTGTTTCAGAGCGAACATCACTCCCTCTTAATGAGTAAAAAAAAATAAAATAAATAAGAACATAGCCTTGTAAAAATATAATCTAAAAGACACTTGCAACCATGTGTTACAATTAGTTATCAACCTGATGATTAGCGCAAAAGAAAAAATAACATTAGGGATCCATTTACACCGGAGAGCTTTAATTCTAAGCAATTGAAGGCATACAGTATATAGTGAAGATTGTCCACAATGGAGTCATGAATCCTACTGATGTGAATGATCATTGTTTGAGCTTGATTGCCGCAATACACATAATTGTGTTTTCTTTGCTATTCAAAGAGGTGAGCAATTCATAATGACACATTATCAATTGTGGATTTGCTGGTGCCCTTGGAAGTTCCTCATCTCTCTGTTATTTCTTTCCAGTTTGCATTTTTCATTTTGAGTTTTGTGGTGACTGCATTTGGAGTATAGATTACTCAACAGTCTGTCTGTGTTGGCTCTACATGCCATCCTTGTTTGTCAGGGTTTTTTTTTTTTAGGACTTTGGACTACTGTTAGCAAGGGACAGAGAAAAACGATTTCACTGACCTCTGAACTGATTGGTCCAATTCAGCAGCTAGTTTACCTGGAAGCCTTTTGAGATCTTGAAGAGATTTTATGAGTCTGAAATCACATTCATCTAGCACTCTCAAACATTCTCCCCTCAGCATCTCACTTATTGAAACTTTTAGAGACTCTCTAGTCTTGCATCCCTATTGTGAAGTGGGCTCACTGGCACCTGAGTCCTTTCCAGAAGGAAAAGGGAGGGAGTCCTAGCTTAAAGAGATCAAGTATCTCTATATCAATTTATCTGGGTGTCTCCTGCCATGAAGAAATTCTTTGGTGGTGGACAAACTCCAAGTGCCTTTGCCACTTTTAATTCTTAGGCATAATATATTGGATCATTCTTACCATAGATGACAGCTGCAGGGGGTGGATTGCACATCTGGATGTCCTGGTTCAAGGAAGATGACCCTGCACCTCAGCTGGAATACCCATATTTTGGTACTCAGAGCAATGTAGGAAGCCTTGAGCACCTTTACTCCAAGACTGAGTGAAGGCGGTCCTGCGACAAACAACCAGGCAGCAGTGGGCTGTGTTCAACCTAAGAGCAGAATGCACAACTAAAGTCTGCTTCTGGAGGTGACCCCTACTTTGGAATGGGCAGAGAGGAACCTGGAGGATCTGAGAGTGTCATATGTTCCAGCCTACGACAGAGTGAACCATCCGTCATGCCGCTTTATAGACAATATCAATGAGTCCTTAAGCACAGAGTATTTTGACAAGATATAACTTTTAGAACAGGAGAAGAAGGTTCTTTTGTTATTATAGCAAGACCGGTACCAACATCCCAACTTTATTTTAATTAATACTACCCCTATCCATGAGCAAACTAAAAGACTTTAAAGTACAATATAGTAAAGTAGAGCTCTTGTAGAAATAACTCAATAAATGACATAATTAATGCTGTTTATTATAATTGTATACAGTAGATACCATGCATTTCTCCCATAATCCCTTATGCCATGTTTTTCTTGAACATATAAGTAAACCCAGTATGCATTTCCATTGTCACATCTGAGTAAATGTGGGGACTTGTATTCAATGTGTTTCTTGGGTCAGTATCACATGATCCCAGTGCAGCTTACCGCTTATGGTCTGCCCCACCATCATGTTCCTACCAAGAAATAGAGTTCCCAAGCATCACTGATACACACTTAGTGGGCCAGTCTGAATCTGATGACTGAAGGGAAGTAAAAACAACTCTAGCCCTTAGTAGGAACACATTGGTACTATAGGGCCAGATTCACATAGAACTGCGGCGGCGTAACGTATCGTAGATACGTTACACTGCCGCAAGTTTTCATCGCAAGTGCCTGATTCACAGAGCACTTGCAATGAAAACCTACGCCGGCGACCTCCGGCGTAAGCCCGCGTAATTTAAATGGGCGTGTGCCATTTAAATTAGGTGTGCTCCCGCGCCGGACCTACTGCGCATGCTCTGTTTCGCAATTCCCGTCGTGCTTTGCGCGCAGTGACGTCATTTTTTCAAATGGCGACGCTCGTAGCGTAATTACGTATTCCCGGACGGCTTGCGCAAACGACGTTCATTTTTAAATTTCGACGCGGGAACGACGGCCATACTTTATACAGCAATACGTTTGCTGTGTAAAGTTAAGGCAGGTCAAATAGCGACTAACTTTGCGACGGGAAACTAGACTAGCGGTGACGTAGCGAACACGAAAATCCGTTGTGGATTACCGTAACTCCTAATTTGCATACCCGACGCTGGTTTACGACGCGAACTCCCCCCAGCGGCGGCCGCGGTACTGCATCCTAAGATCCGACAGTGTAAAACAATTACACCTGTCGGATCTTAGGGATATCTATGCGTAACTGGTTCTATGAATCAGTCGCATAGATACTCTGAGAGATACGACGGAGTATCTGAGATACTCCGTCGTATCTCAGCTGTGAATCTGGCCCATAGTTCCTTAGTCACCAAACAGAATGAGACCAGTAATAGATAACTAAAGATGACCAAAGGAAACCACATATTTATTTACTTGTATTTCTTTAACTTCTGCTCAACTTGTTTTGATTTTTTATTGGCATCTTGTAAATTTACTTGCTTGTTATATAATCCCTTGTTTCTAATCAACGGAAAGTTATTTTTACAGGATTCAGATGCCACTGAGCATTCGGGGAACCATTTGTATAGACACTTAGGTGGCACACAGGAGTTTTGAATTTTAAGAAATGCACAATATTTACATAAAACAGCACGCCTGGGATACACTATTTCATAAAGTGCAATAAAACAGTATAAAGTCAATTATAATACTCGTATTAAATTTCTTAAATGGCTTTCTCCCCAGTGGAATCTGTAAAAACAACAAGCCCCGACAATATCCCCTGGAATAATGAACAATTAGAGCAGTATAGGCAAATAAATGATTTCTGTTGGAAAACATTCTCGTTTTAAAATCAGTATGTGACATCCTCTAAGGGAGTCTGACATTTTCTTAATGTCGTTTTGACAGTATGAGATTCCTGTAAACAGACCAGTTAATTGTAGAATGAAAAGTTATAAATAATCAGAAGGACAGACCAAACTTCTTTATAGGCCTTCTTTGTATTTTTAAAATACAGTAAAACCTTGGATTGGGTGTAACTTGGTCTGCCAGTGTTTTACAAGAGGAGCAATTTTTTTTTATAAATTTTAACTGGATAAACGATCGAGGTCTTGCTGAACGAGTAGTGTCACCCTACAACTGAGTATAAAAGAGAAGAGAAATTCCATTTTAGCCAATGAGAGCTGTCTTAATTAGCACTACTGACGTCGCTCTGACTCTGGAAACATTTTCTGTACTACTTCAAGGCGACTTCTATCCAACTTAGGCCCATAGACTTTAACCTCCCTGGCGGTATGATTCTTTCAGAAAAAACATGCTGAAAGCGGTACCATTATTTGCAAGGAAATTTGGCGTTTTATATTGTAGGCCTGTAATTTTTAGAAATAACTCACTTAAATCTGACCAAACAAGATTCTAATAGGCATCCCGGGTATGACATTTTTTTAAAAACAAAATTATAAATTATAATATAATAAATAATTATAAATAATTATAACAAATAACAATATAATTATAATAAAAATGATTCAATAATGTAATCAAATCAAAATCACTGAAATTTGCTCAGTTGCAGAATTGTCGCTGTCATTATTTTTTTTTTTATGACGAATTTCCCCACAAATGGCTATCGCACAATTCTGCAAGTGATTATAATTTATTATCGCTGTTTTTTAGCTGATCTAAAACTATTTTTGACATAAAGGAACACTTTTGGTTGCTATGGACAATCTACAGTTTGCAGGGAGAAAGAAACGTTTTTATTTTATAAAAGTACATGCAGGGCACTGGGCAGACCACTAGGGACAAGGGGTGTGTGTTTTTTTTTACATACAGTACTGTAATCTATAAGATTACAGTATACTGTATGTAATGTGTTTGTTTACTTTTTTGAATTTGGTGCCGTTCTCCGTCCCCGTGCGTCGTAACGTCGCAGGGAACGGAGATCGGTGGCACAGGAGGACGCTGTGTGAATCGAGCGAGGTCCCGCTTGCTCACACAGTGCGGTGGCATCGCTGGATCCAGGGACAAGGTAAGTAAACAGTGCCTGTGGATCTAGCGAGGCAAGCCCGAGTCTGACTCGGGGTTACCGCTCGCAGCAGGAAAATCCAACCCCGAGTCAGACTCGGGAATACCGCCAGGCAGGTTAAGGAGGGTTTGTGGAAAAAAAGGAGGTCAAAGAAGCTCAACGGAGCTAAATAAAAACATGCACAAGAGCACAAAAAAACACAAGCAGACTTTTTTTTTAATTAGCTGCAGTGTGTATGAGCCCAAGTCAGATCCTCATCTTTGATGTGATTTGGATCCCACATTACAGGAAGATTACCCAGGCATTCCCTGAAGTTGCCACAAAGTTTCCTTGAAGTCACATTACTATAATCTTTTTATATGGACTATAGACTGAAGGACTTATGAATAAATGGTTGTGGAACAAATCATCTGATTTTCCATTATTTTCTATGGGAAATTTGATTTGATATATGAGTGCTTTGGATTACAAGCACCTTCCAGAATGACCGCTCTTGTGTGCGGCGATTGCGGTGGTGCTGTGTTGATAGGACACAGTGCGACCTCGAACTCTGTAAAGAGCCGCGGGGGACCTGGGCTTCAGACACAATAAAGATAGAGTGTTGGGTGAAGATGTTTAGGGCACCATAGCTCTTCGAGAAAATAAGGATAGAACTCACCACTTCCTCAACCACGTGTGTTTATTGTCACCCAATCAATACTTTAAACAAGCCCTTACTGCGTTTTTCTGCATCCTTTTAAAATCTTTGTAACATCCTCCATGAGCTCCCAAACCTCTCCTTCTCTCCCTCGCTACATTATGTTTGAAACGAGCAGTGCAGGTTAGTTGTTTTCAGATGTATTGTATTATGCACAATACAATGTTTTCCATAATCCATAGTACATAATCCCTAGTCCCTCTCGGGAGCCAGCAGAAGAGGTGGTTACATTTCTACATACAGTGGGACCATGGAGAATAAACTTAGCCACCCTCTAACAGAAAGTAAGATCACAGAAGCAAAACATAAAACTTTGCAGATTTGGAGGAGGCTGAGAGCAACCGGAGGTACTTTTTCCCCCCTTGAAAGTTACAAAATGTGGCACCGGAGCGGGGAGGAAGTATATAAGCGTAAAATCCACTTTTCGATGGAACTCTGCTTTAAATATATTTTTATTTTATTTAAACCAATGTTTGGTGTCATTATAAGTTCATGATCTTCTCTCTCTTGAACTACTTTACCAAAATACCTTATGGTGCAAAGAGGTCCACTTACTTACTTACTGATGCAAAGGCCCATAGGGTACTGATAGTTGGTGTATGTTGTCATCAAGGGTGGTTACTTATGACATATTCTCCTTATCACCTTCTCCAAAAGTCCTGGATAACTTCAACTACTCATTGTGATCTCCCACTGGAAAAAGTACCATGGAAAGTGTTACATTATGTTGTCAATGTTTTCTTCAGTAGGATTAAACAGACTTGGTACAAAAGCAGTTATACTCCTTGAAATTTTCCACATTTTGTCATGTTACAACCAAAAACATAAATGCATTTTATTGGGATTGTATGTGATAGATCATCACAAAGGGGCACATAATTGTGAAGTGTGAGTAAAATGATAAACGGTTTTCAATTTTTTATTTTTTACAAATACATATTTGAAAAGTGTGGCATGCATTTGTATTCAGCACCCTTTACTCTGATACCCCTAACTAAAATCTAGTGGAACCAATTGCCTTTAGAAGTCACCTAATTAGTAAACAGAGTCCAACTGTGTATAAATACAGTTGTTCTGTGAAGCCCATAGAGATTTGTTAGAGAACCTTAATGAACAAACAGCATCATGAAGGCCAAGGAACATACCAGACAGGTCAGTGATACATTTTTGGAGATTTTTAAAGCAGGGTTAGGTTATAAAAAAATATCTCAAGCTTTGAACATCTCACAGAGAACTGTTCAATCCATCATCTAAAAATAGAACAAGTATGGCACAACTGCAAACCTACCAAGACATGGCCATCTACCTAAACTGACAGGCCAGGCAAGGAGAGCATTAATCAAAGAAGCAGCCTAGAGGCAACTCTAGGGGAGCTGCAGAGATACACAACTCAGGTGGGAGAATCTGTCCACAGGACAACTATTAGTCCTGTACTCCACAAACCTGGTCTTTATGGAAGAGTGGCAAGAAGAAAGCCATTGTCGAAAGAAAGCCATAAGAAGTCCTGTTTGTTGTTTGCGAAAAGAAAACATGTGAACGAAGGTGCTCTGGTCAGATGAGACCAAATTTAAACTTTTTGGCCATAAAGCAAAATGCTATGTGTGGTGGAAAACTAACACTGCACATCACCCTAAACACAGCATGAAACATAATGGTGGCAGGATCATGTTGTGGGGATGCTTTTTCAGCAGAGACAGGGAAGCTGGTCAGAGTTGATGGGAAGATGGATGGAGCCAAATACAGGGCAATATTAGAGGTTCACCTTTCAGCAGGACAACGACCCTAAACATACAGCCAGAGCTACAATGAAATGGTTTAGATGAAAGCATATTTATGTGTTAGCATGGCCCAGTCAAAGTCCAGACCTAAATTCAGTTGAGAATCTGTGGCAAGACTTAAAAATTGCTGTTCATAGACGCTCTCCATCCAATCTGACAGAGCTTGAATTATTTTGCAAAGAAGAATGGGCAAAAATGTCACTCTCTAGATGTGCAAAGCTGGTAGAGACATCCCCAAAAAGACTTGCAGCTCTAATTTTAGCAAAAGGTTGTCCTACAAAGTATTTACTCATGGTGGCTTAATACAAATGCACATTAAACTTTTCACATATTTAATTGCAAAAAATTGAGAAAACCATTTATCATTTTACTTCCACTTTGTATTGGTCTTTCAAATAAAATCTCAATAAAACAAATGTAAATTTTTGGTTGTAACATGACAAAATGTGGAAAATTTTCAGAGGTATGAATACTTTCACTGTATAACCACTATGCCTATTGCCCAGCTACTACCTGACAATGGCAAATACTAGAATAGATTTAGGTATTCTGTCCAGTTTACCTATTTTATTCAATTTTTAAATGTCTAGATAATAAACAACTGACATTTACCAAATATAAATTACATCTAAAGTAAGAAAGTAAGAATCACTCCAAAGTACCGTAAGTGAAATCTCTTCCTAGAAAGCTGTCACAGATGGCTCATTGGAATATTGTCCCCTACTTTTGGCTATGATAAATATCACATCGCGACCCAGTGCAACTTAGTGTGCTCTGTTGAATATGATATATGGATACTTGAGCATCTACCACATCTGTGTAGTCCCTAAGATCAATGTAAAAGTGGCAACCTCAGCCTGGACTCCAGCCAGGCCACGCCTCCCATCGCTTACATTTTAAATATTAAGTATTTAATTTAATATATTTTGAATCTTTAAAGAGAACATTCCGTCATTCACTAGGTACAGTATTATCTAACAGTGCCCTTGTGTTCCTAAAGACAAAACTTGATTTTTATCATTTTGGATAGCATGTGGAAGAGGTGGAACCTCTGTCAGGCTGTCTTTGTTCATGTGGAAGACAATTAATCTCTCTATTGTCCCTGGTAATTTTCTCTTGTATAGAAAATTATGGGAGATCCAAACATGTAGAGTTGTCCCAGAGACAGATGAGGGGAAATCTTCCAATGGGAAAACCTGTTATGTCTAAAACAGGATTTCCTCTAACTATATAGCTATATAGACATAATGCTTGTTTAATTAATAAACTATATGTTTAGGCCCTGCAAATACTGTACATTCATTGGAGAGATGAAGATCTCACAAGTAAGTGGGGCTTTTTTTGTGACACAAAAAATATTTCACATTATTTTTTCCACACATACTTTTCCAGTCTGTCAGAAACAGATTGTGATCACAGCAGGGTTTCGCTAAGGCAGGATTCAGAATTGGCACTTAAATAGGCATGTTCTTCCTCCATTGCCACCACTGTAAAATACCTGTGCTTCTGTGTTTGGGAGGGGGGGGAGGGCAGGTTGAGATATAGGACAGGGTCTCTTTAATTAACTATGAAGAATAGAGATGGGCCAAACACCCCCCTGTTCGGTTCGCAACAGAACTCCCGAACAAGGGAAAAGTTCTAACCCATGCGATGAACCTATTGAAGTCTATGGGGGCCGAACAGGAAAAATCAAAAGTGCCCATTTTGAAGGCTATATGCAAGTAATTGGCCATAACAGGGGTATGGGGGTCCGGGAACTGCCCAGGGGGACATGTATTGATGCAAAATGTTTTTTTTTTTTTTTTAAAACTATAGTTTTTTCAGGAGCAATGATTTTAACGATGCTTAAAGTGCAACCATAAAAATAAAAAAATCCTTTAAATATAGTGCCTGGGGAGTCCCATAAGTCTGCCTGTAAAGTGGCACATCTGAAGCATGCATAGAACATGCTGCAGCAAATTTGACATTTCTAAAGATAAAAAACAAGTCAAATCACATTTAAATTGCGGTTGCAATTTCCGGCACCCGGCTATTGAAATAAATAAAGAAAAAAACGGAGTGGGGTCCCCCCAGTATGGATTTTAGGGGAACCCCATTCCATTTTGTGCCCCCCAAAATCCATACCAGACCCTTATCTGGGCATGCAGCTCCGGAAAGGGGGGAGAGCGAACAAGGGTGCCCCCAGATCCCACCCCCCCTATGTGAATGAGAATGGGGTACATAGTACCTCTACTCAGTCACCAAAAATGTATCAAAAAGTAATAAAAACACTTATATACGAACTGTTAAATGGCAGAGCCTAAATGGCAGCCATCCTTCATGGTCGGTAAAAGTGTTTTTTTTTCCGGGGTGACGTGATTGAAGATTGATTTACATCAGGGACACTGTTTTTTATTTATTTACTTTTTAATAATGGAATTGTCAAGAAATGTTTTTTTTGGTGAATCGGTAGGGGTACTACATACCCCATACTCATTCACATGGGGGGGGGGTGGGATCTGTTTGCCCCCTGGTTAAAGATTCTGATAAGCCCCCTGCACGCAAACCCTAACAACCACGTCTAGGGTTGTATGGAAGAGACCCTTGTCCCCATCAACATTGCTGGGGCAGTTTAATTAGCATAATAAATAGGCAACTAACATTTAAATACAAGGTCCACAGTGGAAGCCTCCATATTCTTTCAGTAGCGGGTTCCCTTAGGCCCCATACTCACGACCAAACATGTCTGCTGAAACTGGTCCGCGGACCAGTTTCAGCGGACATGTTCGTTCGTGTGTAGGCAGTAACGGACAGGATTCCAGCAAACATTCGTCGGCCAGACCGTTTTCCAACGAACAACTGTTTCCTGGTCTTGCTTTAAAACAGTCTGCTGGAATCGTGTCCGTCAGACATGTTCGGTCGTCTGTACACAAAAGCAGCATACAAAAACCCCGCGCATGCTCAGTCCAAATGAGGAGACGGGAGCGCTCGTTCAGGTAAAACTCGCGTTTGTTTGGGATATGGCACATTCGTCATTAGAAACCTTTTATTCTAGCAAGAGAACAATGTCTTAAAAAGGCGCACCAAACCACATTTTCTTGCCTCGTTTTATTAATTCTTCTCTTGCTAGAATAACCCCGTTCTCTTGCTGATGCAATTTCAATAGAGTTGTCCCATACTGAAATGTCACATTTCTTGCTTGTGATGTAATCCTTTAATAATGTTTTCTATGCCAGACGTGTGTTTTGGTTGGTGGTCCTCCATAATTTATAGTAGTCATTTTTGTAAAGGAATGTGCATCTTATTTTTTTTTTTGTTGTTTCTAGTTATGTCACCATTTATTTTTATTTTTTTTAACATGTTTTTTTCTTTTTAATTTTTTTTTTTTTTTTGTGTTTCATTTGAGAATATTAAACCATGTTGGCACACCAAATGTCCCCCCCCCCCCCAAGGAGTGTGTCCTTTGTAAATGACCCATTGTCTATTTATTAAAGGTTTGCTGCCTAATAATCCCCACAGTATAACAAACAATAGACATGTTTTCAAATGAAAGCAAAAAGCCTTTTATTTAGGCAAATGTCATCACAAAAAATAAACAGAACGGCAGCACTAGAATAGATAGCAAACTATATGCAAACTTGCATTTCCAACATGGTGAAGGATAAACTTCCAAGCCTCAGGAGCCAAACCCAAAAATATGAAGCAGCAGCACACAAACAAAGGAACCCAAACTGTGGTAGTCCAAACAATATGTCCTTTATGTGGAAGGAAATGGAAGGCAGAGAATCAACGTTTCCTCCTCTTTCCAGCCTTCCCTCCAGGCAGCCTTCCAGCGGATCTAACACGGGGTCTTGCAGGTGGGGTCGATGTGGCAGCAGGAGGATGGTGTTCCGCAAGCCGGGCCGGGTCACATAGCCCAGTGTCTGGGGTCAGCAGGCCCCTCTGCATCCACCAAAGGACCTGGTTCATCAGGGCCTTTGCCAGTCTTCTCTGGTCCTCCTCCCCTTCATTCAAATCGTGGGCCAAGGAGGCACTGAAGGCCTCTGTGGGGTTGAGGGGGGCCCTCATGATGGCGCTTGCCTCCTGTATCATGCGGAGGCTTGCCTCCTCCACAGGCCTCAACTGCCTCCTTCGGCCTGATGGCCTCACCTGGGGGGGAGAAGACTGGCTGGTGGTGGTTCTCCTGGCCGGGGGGACCTGCTGCAGGCCACTGGGCCCAGCCTCCTCCTGGCTGCCACTGACCCCGGCCTCCTCCTGGCTGCCACTGACCCCGGCCTCCTCCTGGCTGACAGACACCTGAGGATCTGCCACCTCCTGGCTGATCTCTTCTTCCTGTGTGGAAAAAAAAGGACATTTTTTACAATTTCGCTAAATAAAACCACACTCATTTTCATGTTTTTCGTTTAGTATTTTCTGTTCATTATTACTTGAATACACTCTACTTCTGACCCCTGCAGTTGTCATCCCTGACACCTATTTGTCTGTTCACCTTTTTTTTGTGCTTTTTCCCAGCTTGGCTTTTCTTTTACAATATCAAATCATTAATCCACCAAGAATTATTTACGCCAGAAATATAGAGGAAACTACTATACCTCCTCATCGAAGGGTGGCAGATCTGCATCTCTGTCAGCCAGGCCCTCTTCCTCCGACTCTGCAGGGCTGTGGTCATCTGGGGAATGTCCGCTGGAAGGTAGCATGGAGGAAAGGTTGGAAGAAAGACTCGACATCGTTTTCCTGCCTTCCATTTCGTCCCGCAAAAAAGCCATCTGTTTATAATACCACAGTTTGGGTTCCTTTGCTTGTCTTGCTGCTGCTCCCGATTTTTGGCTTTTATTAGCTTTGTATGCTCTCCTGTATGTGCTTCTGAGGTTGGCAAGTTTATCCTTCACCATGTTGGCAGTGCATCCTGGCACCCATGTTTGCATATAGTTTGCTAGCTCTTCTAGTGCTGCCGCTCGTACATCTTTATTACAATATAAAGAGTGCTTGGAATTCCACAGGATGGGCGTGTCCTGATATTTTTGAAGTAAGGCCTCTATAGATTCCTTATTTTGTAGTTGGTCCATTTCACTTTTGGAAAAATGATATATCTTTTTGAGTCTAGATTCGCAAAACATAAACCAAAGAAAAATAAATATTAAAAAGGATCAGCGTTGACCTTGATATAATATGTGTCTTCAAATTTATTACCTATATCTAATTACAAACACAGTCTCTCTTGTTTAAACAATGATTGGCAGCTCGGCCGCATTGGTTGTACCAAACATTGATTTGCTAGATGCAGAGCCATTGTTAACATTGCAGTAAATATTTTTAATATAGAAAAATAAACAATGCTTACAAATGACAGTATTCATCTAGGCACTCTTTCATGTGTAAATCTCATGCCCCTGACAATGGATGACATAAAAGACACTTCCTAATGACCTCTGTACAACCAACACTTGAACAATACTTTGCCTGATCTGAAGAGGATGTGGAAGGAGAAGAGGATGTGGAAGGAGAAGAGGATGTGGAAGGAGAAGAGGATGTGGAAGGAGAGGAGGAAGGAAGAAAGGAGGAAGGAAGAGAGGAGGAAGAAGTAATTTTGGACTTAGAATTTATAGCAGATGAAGGGCAAGTGGCGGAAGAACAATTTGGCGAATTGAAAGAAGGTGGATTGATGGATGAAGGAGGAGTCCAAGATGATGGGGAAGTGGTGGAAGAAGGAGGACTGATAGAAGATGATGGGGAGGTGGTGGAAGAAGGAGGAGTGATAGAAGATGTCGAAGAGGTGGAAAGGAGAAGCCCATCAGGTCAGTGTCACCCTAGCTTGATTAAAAAAAACATATGTAGATAGGCCTCATCGAAAAATAATTTTGGAAATGACCATTTTTTTTTTTTTTTTAGGGGAGGAGGATGGTGTGCCAATATTTTCACGTGCAAGTGCTGCTATAATTATTCAGCAGGTAATGGAGTGCAGCACTGAAATGCACAATATGCGTGAAAGGATGGTTGTCATGGAAGAGAATTTAACAAATGTCCTTTTGGAATGCTGCACGGAAATGGACAATATGCGGCAAAGAATGATGGTCATCGAATCTAATTTTAAAAATATTATTGACATGATGGGCCGTGTCAAAGACTGAAACACCCCCCAACCATCCCCCGCCCCCACAAACATTTTTACTGTTTTAATAATGAATACGCCAAAATTTGAAGATACACACACAGTGTGCCAACATGTGCTATCTGCCATCACAGAATATCTAGTGTCTGTGCTTTGTGGGTCCAACCCCCTCCTCCATCCTCAAGTAGTTGAGAGGAAGGGTTTGCTCCCACAAAACACAGACATTGATCACCCATGATGTCAGATAGCACATGTGGCCATTTGTCTGTTGAACCAATGACATTTGGCGAGTTTGCACTGAATGTGTGTATCTTCAAATTTTGGCGTGTTCCAGTGTGAAAGCACACCATGACTGACTGCTGTTGTGAGTTTTTATATTTTTATAATTGTATTTTGTTACTTTTTGACCATGTTGAACATTTTTGGATACTATAAAGTTTAGACCATAAAGAATAAACACCGAAAAAAAATTAAAAAGATATATATATAGAATTATAAATCTCTCTAATCACTGAATTTAGTGAAGTCGAGATTTGACTCCTAAATCTCCACAACAAATATTCGTATTGAAAAACACACCAAAAATTCAAAAAAATTTTAAAAAAATATTGGTTTTTGTGCATAAAAAATATGCCAAGAATAAAAAATACTAAGGCGGTAAACACCCCACCAAAAATATTCTATATATATATATATATATATATGTAAACAATAAATCTAACTATATTTGATAAACAAAAATGTGAACTTGTTAAAAAATGTATAATCTGCATAATATTTTTGGTTGAATTACCTGAAAAAAAAAAAAAAATTTTTTTTTTTGTAGACTCCTAAGTACAAAAGCAGGGAGTAATGAAAAAAATATAAAATAATTTTTGGGGTCATGAACAAGCAAAAATTAAAAAACTTGACCTCAAAATTTACAAATGGAGTTGCTTCTTATTTCTAGACTCAATACCCTGTTTGTAGATGAGTGAATACTGTGCAAAATGTGGTTATTTACTAAAAGTGGAGAAATCAATTATGCAGTAAAATTGAAGAAGTTAGTTAGAGAACCAGGAAGACAGATAAAAAGAGAAAAAGCATTAATGACAAACAACTGTATAAAGTCCAATGGTCTAATTATTTATTATTTGAGAGAATATTCCTTTCTTTGGGGGCCGAATTAGAAAGAAATATGATCTGGCATAGCAATGGCCCCCCGACCCATGAAGTACTCAACATATTTGTCGCGTACCTCACGAGCTGATTGGGGGGCCAAGCCAGCGCGACCAGTGTCCAGCCCGGGAAGGGGATCTGAGGGTAGTCTTGCCTCAGAACCGATGTCGGGTAGGTACGTCTGGGAGTGCCTGCGTAAAAAGTTGTGCAAAATGCAGCAGGCAAATACAACGGTGTCCAATTTATATTCCGCCAGATGTATCGATGTCCTGAACAGGCGGAACCGGTTGGTGAGTATCCCAAAGGCATTCTCGACTACCCTCCGAGCCCTGGCCAACCGAAAATTAAACACACTCCTCTCTGAGGTGAGGGTCCTCTGGGGAAAAGGCCGCATGAGGTGAGGACCAAGCCCGAAAGCCTCGTCCGCTAGGAACACAAACGGAAGTCCTTCCACATTATCTTCATCTGGTGGCAATGCCAGACCACCAGCTTGGAGACGATCATAGAAATCAGTCCGTGCGAACACTCCCCCATCAGACATCCGGCCATTCTTCCCCACGTCCACATATAGAAACTCATACTGTGCCGACACCACCGCCATCAACACAATACTATGATAACCCTTGTAATTATAATAGTAGGACCCCGAGTGGGGTGGGGGCACAATGCGGACGTGTTTCCCATCTATTGCTCCACCGCAGTTTGGAAAATCCCACCGCTGGGCAAATTGGGAAGCCACAGACTGCCATTCCTGTGGTGTGGAGGGTAGCTGTGGGGACAAACAAAAAAAGAGATTTAGTACTTTGGAATAAAAACATCCTACAAGCATCCTTGTGACACTTCAAAGTATTAAAATTGCATTAGAAAAATGTGCATGGAGAATTTGGGAAATGAAATATATAGGGCCACTTCATTAAGAGACTCCACAGCCCTCTGATGGGGACAATAAAAGTTTGAAGGGGGGGGGGGGACACAAAAACCAAAAAGTCCTGTTTTCAAAAATGGCAAGGTGGGTTTGTCCCTAGGATAGCATGCTGGACAGGTTAATATTGGGTAAGGGACAAATATGCAGGTAGGTCAAGAATAAAACATGTAAAGCTTATATCAACATGCATAGGGAGAAAAGGGAACGTTAGTTAAACACACAGCATATCTGGGAAATGAAAAATAAAGTTAGTTAGCAACATTATTACAGCCAGGAAACTTACCTTAATATACTCCTCATGCAGAACTTTGATGATGGCAGCACACGTGTCCGGTATGATGACCCCAAGCGCCTGCGGAGAGATGCCTGTTGAGAACTTGAGGTCCTGCAGGCTCCTCCCAGTCGCCAGGTACCGCAACGTGGCAATAAGCCTCTGCTCGGCCGTGATGGCTTGGCGCATCACAGTGTCCTGCCTCGTGATATAGGGGGACAGAAGTTCCAGCAGACTGTTGAATACGGGGTCCGTCATGCGGAGAAAATTCCTAAAGTCATTAGGATTATTCTCCTGGAGTTCCCTAAGCAGAGGCATATGTGAGAACTGGTCACGCTGGCGCAACCAATTCTTGGTCCAGAAACGCCTCCGCCCCCTGTTTCTGGCCAAAGTACTGGAAAAATGAACATATCCAGCAGCCATCCCATAAACAGCACCAACTCGCGAAAATTGACGCTGCTGCTCCATCATGGCTTCAAACCGGCCGGCTGGT
Organism: Rana temporaria; assembly: GCF_905171775.1. NCBI lineage: Eukaryota > Metazoa > Chordata > Amphibia > Anura > Ranidae > Rana > Rana temporaria. Next base: position 95,092,745 of record NC_053493.1, read on the forward strand.
CAGTCAAGAACACACTCAAACAGAAAGCACTCGCAAATCCAGCACTACCTGCGACAAACGCGTGACAAACAGATACGAGCGCACAGGATGCAACTGCTAAAGCAGAAACAACCTGCTAGCCTATAGCCGAATGACAACTACGTTACCGCAAGCACACGCACTGAACCCGTGAATACACGCTGTCAAAGCCTGGAGACCGAGAAGCGCGAATCAGCTCTAACCAAACCTTCACTAACACGAGCAAACCCGTAACTAGCAAAAGAGGAACAGAGGGCGGCGCCATTAAGTTTGGTCTTCCCCTTTATAGTGACGTCGTACGTAGTTTACGTGCACGCGTTCCGGTACGACGGTAATTTGGTCCGCTGGTGTGTACAAGCCAGCGGAACCAAACAAAAATCAGCCTTGTACGCCGGAAACTGTCCGGCAGACAGTTTCCAGCGCACAGATCCGGTCGTGAGTACAAGGCCTTAAAGACATGAAAAGCCAAAAAAAATGTATGATACTGTAAATTATATAATAGTAAATTTATTTGAAATAAATACATAAATTATTATTTATAAATCTGAGCAATTTTTTATTGTACTTATTGAAAGCAACAGATTTATAAAACGTAATAATGATGTAATATTACCGGATTTATCTGGGTATTGCGCGCTCCGGCGTATAGCGTGCACCCCTAAAGTGGACCCGCATTCCTGTGAAAAAAAGATTTTTGTACTTACAGTTTTGGTGTCTTGCGCGGCGTCCATCGGCGGCCTCGTCGGGTCCGGCGTCCGTCTGCGGCTTCGGGTGTCCTCTTCGTCGGGTCCGGCGTCCTTCTGCGGCGTCCTCCCCGCTCGATCCCCGCTGTCCTGCGCCGAGTTTGAATACTGCGCCGGCATATACCGAGCGCAGTTCACTCGTGTATAGTCGGGCAGGCTCGGCTACTCTCGCGCTCACGTCCTGTACGTCCAGGACGTGAGCGCGAGAGGAGCAGAGGCTGCCCGACTATACACGAGTGTACTGCGCTCGGTATATGCCGGCGCAGTATTCAAACTCGGCAAGGGAAAGCGGGTATCGGCGTATATCGCGCGCCCACGATTTTGCCCTGATTTTCAGGGCAAAAAAGTGCGCAGTATACGCCGATAAATACGGTATATGACATGATTTACACATTTATGTAGTACAGTCAACAGAAAGGATACAATTATAGCTTACATGTGTATTACAGAATATTAACACTTTATATGTGAGATGCATACAGGCATTTTTAGAAACATTAATGGTTATACAAGAGAAAGCTGTTGTGATTTTCTAAGAGACATGAACAGGTCTGGTGAGAGAATGGACTCCATAAATCATGAGGTCAGATGAAAACCTAGAAGACAATACCTCAGCACATTTCAGTGTTGCCAACCTACCAGATTGAAATTTACTGACACAACATCCAAAATTTACTGTCACAGCCAAGTTTTAAGTGCAAATTTGAGTATATAGGGGCAGATCCACAGAGCGAGTACGCCGGCGTATCTACTGATACGCCGGCGTACTTTCAAATTACCCGCATTGTATCTTTGGTTTGAATCCTCAAACCAAGATACGACGGCATCTGGGTTAGATCCGACAGGTGTACGTCCTCGTACGCCTTCGGATCTAAGATGCAATACTTCGGCGTCCGTTGGGTGGCGTTCACGTCGTTTTCCGCGTTGGGTATGCAAATTAGCTATTTCCGACGATCCACGAACGTACGAGCGGCCGCCGCATTCTTTTACGTCGTCTCTAGTCGGCTTTTTCCAGCGTATAGTTAAAGCTGAGATTTTGCGGCGTATAGATAGACTTGCCATGTTAAGTATGGCCGTCGTTAACGCGTTTATTTTGAATATTTTTTTTTGCGTAAGTCGTCCGTGAATCGGGATGGACGTAAATCACGTCTAAGTTAAGAAAAATGACGTCGTTGCGACGTTATTTAGCGCAATGCACGGCGGGAAATTTAGAAACGGAGCACACGCAGTTCATTCGGCGCGGGGACGCGCTTCATTTAAATGAAACACGCACTCTAATCGCCGATTTGAATTCCGCCGCCAGAGATACACTACGCTGCCGTAACTTATGGCGCAAATTCTTTGGGGATTCGAACCGGCCAAAAGTAAGTTACAGCGGCGTAGCGTATCTCACATACGCTGCGCCCATCTATTTCTATGTGGATCTGCCCCTTATGCCCCGTACACACCATCACTTTATGTGATGAAAAAAAAACGACACTTTCTGTGAAGTAAAAAATTACGTTTTTGAAACTTCAATTTTCAAAGACGAAGTTGCCTACACACCATCGTTTTTCTCACAATGTTCTTGCAAAGTGAGGTTACGTTCTCACCATGTTTTACCATTGAAGTAGCTTCTGGGCATGCGTGGATGAAAAAACGTCTTACAAAACGAAGTTTTTTGCTACACACGGTCAATTTCTGTGAAGTAAAAAGTGCACTTTTGAAAAACGACACATAAAATTGAAGCATGCTTCAATTTTTTTTGGTCGTTTTTTACAAGACATAAAACGACGTTTTCCCCCACACACAGTCAATTAAAGTGACGTTTTTAAAAACGTCATTTTTTTTCATCACATAAAGTGATGGTGTGTACGCGGCATTAGGCTACAAACAAATACAATATGCAATTAGCCATATGATTTTTTTATTATTTTAGTAAATATAAACTGCTAAATACATTTTCTAATCGGCAGTATATATCAGCCTTGTGATTTCTATCAGTTCCTGATGAAGTTTGTAGGAGGAGTTTTAATACTGCACTGAGCTGTCCTATGAGGCTGCAGGGCTCCTGACCCTGTCTGGACAGTGCTGATCACATTTAGTCTCCCAAGGAAAAAAACCTCTCTAGCAATACACACCAAACTGAGCATGTGCAGCCTGACTCCAAAGGATCTCTCTTATCTGGACTTGTCCAGGGGGACATTGCAGGGAGGGGAGGATCTGTGCATACGGACAGTCCGATGAGAGTCAGCTAGAGTTGTCGTCTGCAAGCGGGAGTGGCACTTGTTTTGGGAGCAGGAGGAATGGCTTGTGAGGCGCACACCACCCGCAAGGTATCTTTCTTTGATACGTTACAGCTAGGATATCCAAATGCCTATGTGACCTTCCATAATAGAAGGTCCATTATTTTGGGGTAAGAGCACATCTTTGGTGACTGTTGGTGACGTCACAAGGTGGAGGATTCCTTTTCTTTTACTCAGCCTCTGTTGCTGAATGGACTCATATGAGTACTTTTTAGATTATTATGTTCATGCCATGTATTGATTTTTGAGTGCAATTTATCACCTTTTTCAGATTAAATATAATGGTGCCCTGCTGCGTTCAGTGGTTTCTCCTGCCAGCCAATATCACTTTTTGACATAGGAGGGACATAGAACCACTGAGCTTAGTGGGGGATAAGGAACGTAATACTCTCAGAGGTGTTGGTTCTGCTGGATTTTTAGTGTAGTTTGGATGTCCATTCTGAGGCTGTGTTTTGCCTGCTTTTCTTTGGATGCAAGCAGTCAACTCAGATCTGTTACACTGGACTAGCAGGCAAAACATTACTGAAACATCTGTGCTGCATTTATGTTCACAATACAGCTTTCAGAAGCAAAGCCAATAACTCACAAACCTTTAGTATAACAAAGAGGTAAATATAAGCTCAGTGCCAGAAATTATTTGGCATGTGTAGTCAGCAGGAGGAAAAAACACCCTGGCATTGGTGGTCAATGGAAAGAATAAAATCCCTTCATGTTGTTGGTCCATGGGAGAAAAGTGCTCCAGTGTTGGTGGCCAGTGAAAAAAAGAAATCCCCCCATGATGGTGGTGAGCGGATTAAAAAAAGTCCCCTCTTGTTGGTGGATAGTGGGAGCAAAAAAATGCAGTTTTAGTGGTGAGGGAAAGAAAAAAATTACCCAGCGTTGGTAGTCAGGGAAAGAAAAAATGCTAGTAGAATGAAGAAATATGCCCGTATTGGTGGTCATTGGAAGGAACAAATACCCTTGTGTTGATGGTCAGTGGTAAGAAAAAATGGCCGTGTTGGAAGGGTGGGAAAATTGCCCCAGTTTTGGTGGTTAGTGGTAGGAAAAAATACCATGGGTCCTAGCAAGTGTCAATAGGAGGAAGTCTGCCCTATCATCTGTGTTAGTGGGATGTAGAATACAGCACTTTGTTCTTGGTGTCAACTGGAGAAAAAATTTGAGGAGATCTAAAGGGGGCTACAGGCGGCTTTGAGTGGGAAGTAGAGGCTGCTCCCCTCAATCTCTGTGAACTTACCTTTTAAGCCCTGTACACACGATAGGTTAACCAGAGGGACCGTTGTCTTAGGTTAACCGATGAAGCTGACTGATGGTCCGTCACGCCTACACACCATAGGTTAAATAACCGATCATGTCAGAACGCGGTGACGTATAACACAACGACGTGCTGAAAAAAACGAAGTTCAATGCTCCCAAGCATGCGTCGACTTGATTCTGAGCATGCGTGGGTTTTTTAACCGATGGTCGTGCCTACCAACGATCGGTTTTGACCTTTCGGTTATGAATCCATAATGAATGAATGAATGAATGAAAAACTTGAACTGAATCGCCTCATAGGTTAATTTTAAAGCAAGTTGGCTTTTTTTTAACCTATGGTTAAATAACCTATGGGGCCCACACACGATCGGTTTTGACCGTTGACCGTTGTCCTCTGGTTAACCTATCGTGTGTATGAGGCTTTAGTGTTTTCCTGTTTCTTTGGTCAAGTGATATGGGGAGATAGTCCCTAATAGGCTCGATTACGAGCAGAAGTCTGTGTCACATCACTAAACAGGCGACAAATGTGGCAGTGCTCTGCTTCTGGAGTGTCATTTCATTGCCTTCCTATGACACCAGGTCTGGCAGTACCTACTGCTACTCTGTACAGTGACCTGGATCCTGCTAAAATTGTGCAGGATTCAAACAGTTGGCAACTATGGCTTTCCTCTGCATGGGTATAGGTTTACTTTAACTGGAAAAGTAATTTTAATGAAATTTAAATTTGATTTGCTTTAAGTAAAGCGCTTTGATATTTAAGAGCACCTTCTGTTGGGTGTCAGAAATTATGTGGTGCTGGAAATAAATTGCCGTAAAAATTTGATATTTGAGGCCCAGCTTCTCCAGGCAATATATGATATTATGTGCTTTCCAATATAGAAAACCCCACATGCAGTAAAATTAAAGTGTTTATTAAAACCCGGTGAAAAGCATAGCCTCAGAGTGACAATTCAAACAGATAATCCAATAACTGTGAAGTGCTGTGTTTGGTTTTACAACTTTAAATCCCTGTTAGTATGTTCAGTGTTCCTTTGTGACACTACAGCTACAGAATATAATTTAAAACTGAGCTTGGGTACTATGAAAATATATTTATGGTGTACTGTGCAGCAATGTGAGCCTAGTAAATAGTTAACAGGCCTTCTTTTTTCCGCACAGATCTTGGAACCCAGCCAGCCACTTTGCTCATCTGTACTTTGAGGATCCATCTGCTTGCTGCCAGGTGGTCTGCTAATAGTAATGGTAAGCAGCAGAAAGTTTATAAAGACTGTACCTTGCTGGGCACAAGGGATTTTATTATAGAATCAGATCTTTAGGATTAGGATTTGTATTTGGAGGTCATCTCTGTCTTTTCTCTTTACGGTGAATATGGATGATGAAATGAATGTAAACACCCAAGTTTAGGGAAGTGAGCATTATCCTGTACTGTAATATGCTGGAGGACAAAAATAAGACAAATTTCAGCTGGCTAAGATTCATACTTATTTGTACTGAAGGTTAAAATAGAACCTGTAGGTTAAAAATCTGGGGGTTATCCCCACAGATTAGTTTTTGAACATGCAAGGTCCAGGACTGTCATCCTTGGGATAATGAATGACCCAAAACAAAGATGACACATTGCACTGGCTGAATGCATGCTCTAGGTCAATGACTTATCAAAGCAGTGATAAGGATGGATATCAGCCTTGGTGTTTGAGCATTCAAGAACACATCAGAAATAGCAGTTGCCATATGTCTACAATATCTTGACAGACTTATTTTAAAGCTGGACTCTGGGTACTCCTCCACCCTATAAACCTCTGTCTCTTACTCACTGAATCTCCCACCCAACTCTCCCTCCACTTTATAGTGTCTCTGTCAGGGCTGGGCTCAGCCCTTTCTTCTCTGAGCTTGCCGCTAAGCTGTCAGCTAATTGCCAGCTCCTATCTCTCCACAGTGACTCACCTGTTGATCTTTCTCATCAGTCCTGCCTACTTAATCCGTCCAGCTCAGATGATCTCTGCCTTCGTCTTGGTCAACATCACAGAGACTTTCTCCTGCGTTCCTGTTAAAGACTTGCTTTGCTGACATCCCTTCTGGCTCCTGATCCTGCTTGCTGTTCTACACGTTCTTCTCTGACTCCCTGATGTTTAGCTTGTCTGACTATCAGATCCGGTTCCTCAACTCTGGCTATGTTTTGACTATGTTTACTCTGTTTATCTTTTTTTTATTATTATCATTACTAAACACGTGTGATTTAACTCTACTTCTGTCTCGGTCTGATTCATGGTTTCTGACCAGGGCCGGCCTTAGCGTTGTGCGAGTCGTGCGCCCGCACAAGGCGCCATCAGCAACAGGGCGCCGTGCCTGTTGAGTCCTGTGGCCAGTAGCAGCCGGATTTCTCCACTCGCTATCGCTGGCACGATATGCGATGTGCTTTGAGCCAGTGGATGCTCTGTGATTGGCCGAACAGGCCATGTGCGATGTGCGGGGCGGGGCATGCCGGGAAGCAGACATGGGGGTCTGTGAATGGCCATGCTGAGCTGGTGCTGGTCATGTGTGGAGGCGGGGGCGGAGCTGCACTGTGGATTCGATGATAGTGCCTGCTTGCTTGCTCCCGGAGTCCTGCCTCCCGATGTGTGTCTCCTCAGGGCTCATCTGCCAGGTCAGTTTACCCCCCCTCCTCTGTGTCACCCCCCGAGGGAGTAGATGTTGGTCTGGGGAGAGGGAGGGAGCAGCCAGAAAGTCAGTGTGTAACGTCACTTGTGGTGCCTCCATAGTAAAATGCTGGGCCTTTTACTATAGGGGCTCTGGTGGACTACAAGGCCCAGCATTTTACTATAGGAGGCATTGGTGGACTACAAGGCCCAGCATTCTACTATAGGGGGCTCTGGTGTACTACAAGGCCCAGCATTTTACTATAGGAGGCATTGGTGGACTAAAATGCTGGTCACTGTAGTCCACCAAAGCCTCCTAAAGTAAAATGCTGGGCCTTGTAGTCCACCAATGCCTCCTAAAGTAAAATGCTGGGCCTTGTAGTCCACCAGAGCCCCCTATAGTAAAATGCTGGGCCTTGTAGTCCACCAATGCCTTTATAGTAAAATTCACCAATGCTGTAGTGTCTGTGTGTATTGTGTAGTGGTCTGTGGGTAGTTTATTGTGTAGCGGTCAGTGTTTATTGTGTAATGGTCTGTGGGTAGTTTATTGTGTAGTGGTCTGTGGGTAGTTTATTGTGTAACGGTCAGTGTGTGTATTGTGTAGCGGTCAGTGTGTGTATTGTGTAGCGGTCACACAATACGCACACTGACCGTTACACAATACACACACTGACCGCTACACAATACACACACTGACCGCTACACAATACACACACTGACCTTTACACAATACACACACTGACCGCTACACAATACGCACACTGACCGCTACACAATAAGCACACTGCCCGCTACACAATACACACACTGACCGCTACACAATACGCACACTGACCGCTACACAATACGCACACTGACCGCTACACAATACGCACACTGACCGCTACACAATACACACACTGACCGTTACACAATACACACACTGACCGCTACACAATACACACACTGACCGCTACACAATACGCACACTGACCGTTACACAATACGCACACTGACCGTTACACAATACGCACACTGACCGCTACACAATACACACACTGACCGCTACACAATACGCACACTGACCGTTACACAATACGCACACTGACCGTTACACAATACGCACACTGACCGCTACACAATACGCACACTGACCGCTACACAATACGCACACTGACCGCTACACAATACGCACACTGACCGCTAGTGTGCGTATTGTGTAGCGGTCAGTGTGCGTATTGTGTAGCGGTCAGTGTGTGTATTGCGTAGCGGTCTGTGGGTAGTTTATTGTGTAGCGGTCAGTGTGTAGCGGTCTGGGGGGGCGCCACAGGATTAGCTCGCACAGGGCGCCTGAACACCTAAGGCCGGCCCTGTTTCTGACAGTCTCTTTTCCACCAGACTCTCCCTACCACACTGACATTTCTTCCTGTCTCATAGCCCCAGCCTTCACTCCACCTCTCCCCCATCTCATAGCACCCTTCAACCCATCTTACACCCCCCCCCACACACACACAGCCCATATCACCCTGGTGACTACCTTGCTGCTTGCTTTCCAGTGTCACTCATAACACCCCCTCATACCCCCTTCATACCCACCTCACTTGCCAGTCACAATATACCTCTTCCACTCACCTTACTACCCGCTCACTTTGCTTTACTCACACCAACTTTGACTCCAGCTCACAGAGCCTCTTACTGTCCTCAACCCCTTCTACACAGCCCCTCTAATCCAATTCATTCTGCACTCACAGCACATCACTCTGGTGTGACAATAAGCTCCATTATTACATTGTTACATAGTTAGTCAGGTTGAAAAAAAGTCCATGTACTTCACCCATATAAATAAATAAAAAATAATATCATACAATCCCATATACACAATCCTATATGCCTGCAGTTGATCCAGAGGAAGGCAAACAAATCCAGGAAAGCATGATCCAATTTGCTACAGCAGTGGGAAAAATTCCTTCCTGATCCCTCAAGAGGCAATCAGATTTTCCCTGGATCAACTTTACCTATAAATATCAGTACCCAATTATATTATGTACATTTAGGAAAGAATCCAGGCTTTTTTTTTTAAAGAAATCTGCTGAGCTGGCTAGAACCACCTCTGGAGGGAGTCTATTCCACATTTTTACAGCTCTTACTGCGAAAATTTTTTTCCTTATTTGGAGATGAAATCTCTTTTCCTCAAGGTGTAAAGAGTGCCCCTTGTCCTCTGTGTTGACCGTAAAGTGAATAACACAACACCAAGTTCACTATACGGACCCTTTATATATTTGTACATATATTGTACTTAATCTCCTCTTCTCAAGAGAGAATAGATTCAGTTCCTCTAATCTTTCCTCATAGCTGAGCTCCTCCATGCCTCTTATCAGTTTGGTTGCCCTTCTTTGCACGTTCTCCAGTTCCCTGATATACTTTTTGTGAACTGGGGCCCAGAGTCCATACCTCTCTTAATACAAGAAAGGACTTTGCTCGCTTTGGAAACTGCAGCTTGGCATTGCATGCCATTATTGAGCTTATGATTTACCAGAACCCCCAGATCCTTCTCCACTACGGATCCCCCCCAGTTGTACTCCTAGTATGTATGATGTACGCATAATCTTTGCTCCCAAGTGCATAACTTTACATTTATCTACATTAAACCTCATCTGCCACATAGTTGCCCAATTAAACAGTGCAATGAGGTCGGGTTGTAAATTGGAGACATCCTGTAAGGACGTTATTCCACTGCATAGTTTGTTGTCATCTGCAGACAGAAATTTTTCTTTTAATACCAGACCCTATATCCTTTATAAAGATATTAAAAAGTAGGGGTCCCAACACTGAGTATGAATCATTAACCATTGCTCTCTGAGTAGTTTTCTATGCATATACAAACTGAAATTTCCAAGCCTGTAGACTTTACCTTACACATTAGCCATGCGTGGGGAACTGTATTGAACGCTTTTGCAAAATCCAAGTATACTACGTCCACAGTCACCCCTCTGTCCAAGGTTTCACTTACCTCTTCATAAAAAGAAATCTGATTTGTTTGACAACTTCTGTCTTTCATGAACCCATGCTGTCTGTTGCCTAAAATATTTTTTTTCAGCAAGAACTCGTCTGTGGTCTTTTAATAATCTCTCCAGTACCTTCCCAAGTTAAACTAACAGGTTTATAGTTACCTGGAAAAGACTTTGTTCTCTTTTTAAATATATATGATTTTGAACTATAACGTCTAATACAAACAATTCAAAAAGGTGGTAAAAAGTATTGGAACATACTCTTCAAAGATATATTAGCGCAACTTTTACCTGTAAATCCTGGATTTATATATAGAAGGGCACCCATATTGAAAGATCTACTAGCCCCAGGAGTGACAGATCCCCCCAAAATAAAAAATAGTACATTATTTTGTTTTTGTCTGGATTTTATGCATATGGGAGATGTTTAACATGCAGACATGCTAGGAATAATGTTAATAGGAGAAAGGAGTTTGTATCCAACAATACAGGAAAACAAAATACCATAAAAAATCTTATTACCTGTTCTACTGTTGGAGTGATATAAGTATATGAATGTGGATGTGGCCTACAGTATATTGGATGCAAATCTAGAAGCCAAGGGTCACAGTAGGAAAACATATCAAAAATGTTAGGAAAGGGGTAACTACACATAGTGGCCCAGATTCACAAAGGACTTACGACGGCGTAACTCCACGTACGCCGTCGTAAGTCCGAATGTGTGCCGTTGTACCTATGCGCCTGATTCTTATGAATTTTTCCTAGATACGAGCGGCGTATGTCTCCTACGCCGTCGTACTTTGGGGTGCATATTTACGCTGGCCGCTAGGGGCGCTTCTGTATATTTACACGTTGAATATGCAAATGATCTAGATACGCCGATTCACAAACGTACGTGCACCCGGCCTATCAAGATACGTCGTTTACGTAAGGCGTCTGACCGGCGTAAAGTTACCCCTCATAAAGCAGGGGTAAGTCATGTTAGGTATGGACATCGGAAACATCCAAACAGCGTCGTATTTTACGTTGTTTGCGTAAGTCATCCGTGAATGGCGCTGGGCGTAGGTTACGTTCACGTCGACTAAGCATTTACTTTGAAAATTCGACGTGATACTGAGCATGTGTGCGCATGCGCCGTTCGTTAAGCGCGTCATTTACGTGGGGTCACAAATCATTTACATACAACACGCCCCCTACCAGCCTAGTTTTAATTAGGCGGGCTTACGCCAGCCCATTTACACTACGCCACCGTAACTTAGAGCGCAAGTTCTTTCTGAATACGGGACCTGCCGCTCTAAGTTACGGCGGCGTAGTGTATCTGAGATATGCTACGCCCGCCTAAAGATAGGCGCTTCTTTGAGAATCTGGCCCAGTGTATCCAAGCACTTTACACTAGTACATAACAGAGATTTAAGCACGGTTAGGTTTTAAGGTATTGAGAAAGTGGATAAACATCGGAGGGGGGAAACTTCATTAGGCAACACAGCAGAAGGGAATCTTTTTGGATTTTTGAGGCGAAGGTCCTTGCCCCCAGAAGCCTTAACATTCAGTTTGATCTCAATTGTCTTATAAGCAATTGTTAAATTATTAGGTTGGTAATGTGGAAAGATTATCTGGTTTCATAATTTTTAATGATGTATTTTTAGTGATCTATTTGGGTAGGAATTACAGTAAAAAACAATATTGTATTTTTATAGTTTATGGTTACTAAAAAAATGTACTGTGCACCCAACATGAGGTAAATTACCATATACTTGTAGTGCAAAGTAGATTTGCCTTTAGTAAATAACCCCCATTGCATTCTTTGTTGTGATTTCGATGAGGTTCAGATGGCATTTATGGCAAATTACTGCAGAAAACCAATTAATTTCATAGGGTTCACATACTTGTTATTGTATAATACCTAACAAAATATCTGAACAAGCATTAAACCAATATGATAATTTGGCTGGAGGTGGGCAGAGGGGTAAACACTATTATTTATTTCCCTATTTCAGTTTTAAAGGAAACCTTTACTGAGAGAAACAATACTGACTTGTACATTTTAGTTGCTAGAATTTTATTCTGACTTTTATGGTCCATGTACTTGTTCTGAGACCATGCTTCAAAAAGTATCAAAGGCAGAGGGTAAGAATGACAAGCTTGTAAATAGAATTTTCAGAGGAAGGTCAACTAAAGCAGTGCCCATATTTCTGTTAGGAGATGTTGATTTCCCTAGAGCTGTACTAATCTGCCGTACTTGGAAATGTCCACTGTTTGATTGCATGGTCTGCAGCTGCTATTGTTGTCCACAAAAGCACAAAGAAATGTCACCCTGTGGGGTTATACTAGGTCAAAATTTGAGGTGCTTTTAATTTTTTTTAGTCCTTGACAAAAAGACATGAATACATATACAAGAGCTAAGTAAACTTCAGCGCTAAAGGTAGATAGGAACCTCAAATCCAGAACAGGTATTAGGAACAATCATTGATGGTGGAAATCTTCCAATAACATCAAGACAGAAGTTCACCTATAAAGAACTTGGCCATGTGTAGGTCTTGCTGTCCTCTTCAGATTGGAGAGATCCCTAAATAGTATCGCTGAAACATAAATAAAAAAGAGAGTGCACCAGCCCCATGCGTGACTGTAAAAATGTATTTATTGAGAAAAATATATATCACAAAAGAAAGCAACTGAAGGCACAAAGAATCAATCCAGTACAGATACTCAAGCAATGGCCATCCACAGGGAGCAAGGCTTATGCATTTCGAGAGCAATACACTCTTCATCAGAGCACATTCAGCTATTCACAAACATCATATTCCTTAAATAATGCTTAAATTTGGAGATTTATATTACTCTAAAGCCATTCATAGAAGAACATTACTTTAAATTAAAGAGACAAAATGGTACTCAAAAAATATTTAACTAACTGGGGAGGTAAACAATAAGAGGGGTCACTAAAGTGAAACTTTCTAAAAGTTAAAGGTAAAAAGTACATTTAGAAATGTAAAGTAATACCGTGAACAATATACTTTTTGACCTCCTTAACAAAAACATTGCATTTCCTGGTATGTGAGGGTGCCTAGCCACTCCTCTGTTTACAGGTTAATAACGGTGTAGTCTCCTTTTGGGGGGATTATAATAAATGGCCCTCCCCAAACAGGATATTGCGCCAAACCTGTAGGTAAACAAGGGAAAGAAAAACCTTCACTAAATGGAAGGGTGGGTTTGTTAATAAAGTTGGCAGTGCCTCCACCCAGGACAGAGCCTCAATGAAGGGGATTCCCTTACTGGGAAATTACCCTGTAATCTAATCAATGTAATTGGGATTACAAGAACTATTGCAACCAGCATATACAGTAACATTAACCAAAAGTATATAGATGCACACCGGTATGGAAATATTACAAATGTTATATAAGAAGAAATGAATGATAATACATACATCCAATGTACAAACAGGTATTATCAGCAAAGGGCCACGATAGGATTCCTGATGGAATTGTGCACATTTACCCAGGTAAATATAGTTATTAATAGAGATACCTCCAGATGAATGTTGCAACAAAGTCTACTTTCAGTGACCCCTGAAGATGACCATGATGCAGTGTTTGTCCTGGTGTCAGAGCCCTGAAGGTGAGATCTGCAGTGATGGGGAGACCTTCCAGCTGTTGTCCCACCAGTCTGGAATGCAGCTTTTCACCAGAGGAAACTGCGGTGTGGCTCTGGAACTCAGACTCGCTTATCTACTCTGTGCCTTAGCCCCTAGCAGTTTCTAATCCAACATGCAACCCTGTCAGGAAAGGTTCCACCTGCTGGTAATACTATCTGATATTTGACATGCAGTACTGATGTCCACCATACTTTTTTGAACATTACACAGCTTGTTCCCAACAGAAGATAATATAATGTGTTGATTAAGTACAATCCCTTGTCAGACAGGCAGAATGTAAACTGCAGTTTGTGCAACCACTACTTTTAGCATGGTCTGATATTTTGCAATCAGCCCCAGCCAGCCTACGACAATCCACCTCTGCTGCTAGACACCTGCCTGCCCAAGAGTCTTTTTCCCCTTCACCCATGGTCTCAGCCCAATATACTCTGCTACCCACCAAATTTCAATACCCTGTTTCTACTCACTGCACCTATCCTGCCATTAACCCACCTGCCTCTTCTTTGCTACCTGCAACTTCCCCACAAAAACTTCCTCTGGCCACTGTTCCCTCTTCCTTGCCATATCCCAGCCCCTCTCTTCAGTATGCTCACTTCCTACCTATAGTCCTGCAGAAGAAGCGGAAGTTCTTCCCAACCCACACGATCCTGCCAGTAACCCAACCTGCCTCCACACCAGCCAAGCTGCTCCAACTGCTTCTGCACCAATCAACCTGCCCCAGTCTGATGTCCCAGTGCCTGCTACCCAGTCTGACATCCCAGTGCCCGCTACCCAGTCTGACATCCCAGTGTCTGCTGATCAGTCTTATGACCCTGTACCCATGTTCCAGCCTGAAGTTCCAGTGCCAGCGTTCCAGCTTGAAGTTTCTGTAACCCAATCTGATGTTCCTGTATCCATGTTCCAGTCTGATGTTCCAGTAACTGCTGATCAGTCTGATGTGCCTGATGTTCGACCTGACGTCCCAGTGCCTGTTGTACAGCCTGAAGTTCCTGTATGCCAGCCTGAAGTTCCTGTATGCCAGCCTGAAGTGCCAGTGTTCCAGCCTGAAGTGCCAGTGTTCCAGCCCGAAGTGCCATAGCCAGTGTTCCAGCCGGAAGTTCCAGAGCCAGTGTTCCAGCCCGAAGTGCCAGAGCCAGTGTTCCAGCCCAAAGTGCCAGAGCCAGTGTTCCAGCCCGAAGTGCCAAAGCCAGTGTTCCAGCCTGAATTGCCAGAGCCAGTGTTCCAGCCCGAAGTGCCAGAGCCAAGATAGCAGCCCGAAGTGCCCGAAGTGCAGCCCGGTGCCTGCCTTCCTGCCTGATGTCTCTTTACCTGCCTTCTGTGCTGATGTCTGGGTACCTGCCTTCCAACCTGATGTCTCTGTGCCTGTCTGCCTTCCAGCCTGATGTCTCTGTGCCTGCCTTCCAGCCTGATGTCTCTGTGCCTGCCTTCCAGTCTGATGTCTTGATCCCGGTGTCCCAGTCTGAAGTCCCGGTGTCCCAGTCTGAAGTCCCGGTGTCCCAGTCTGAAGTCCCTGTGTCCCAGTCTGAAGTCCCTGTGTCCCAGTCTGAAGATCCGGTGTCTGTGTCCCTGCCTGAAGATCCGGTGTCTGTGTCTCTGCCTGGGGTTTCGATGCCCGTGTCTCTGCCTGGGGTTTTGGTGCCTGTGTCTCTGCCTTGAGTTTTGGTGCCCGTGTCTCTGCCTGGGGTTTTGGTGCCCATGTCTCTGCCTGGAGTTTCAGTGCCTGTCACCCAGTCTGCTAAACCAGTGCTCGTCACCCAGTCTGCTAAACCGGTGCCGTTCACGCCGCCTGTTAAGTCAGTGCCCGTCATCCGGCTTGCTGGACCAGTGCCCGGTGTTTGGCCGGGGCCCGTTACTGGCCCGAAGCCTGCTGCCTGGCCAGATGTCCCGGAACCTGCTGCTCTGCTTGATGACACGGAGCCTGCTACCCAGCTCGACGACCTGGATCCTGCTGCCCAGCACGACGACCCGGAACTTGCTGTCTTGCCTGAGGTGCCTGCTGTCTTGCCTGAGGTGCCTGCTGTCTTCCCTGAGGGGCCTGCTGTCTGCCCTAAGGTATCTGCTGTCTACCCTAAGGTGCCTGCTGTCTTCCCTGAGGTGCCTGATGTCTGCCCTGATGTGTCTGCTGTCCAGCCTGATGTGCCCCTGTCTGCTGTCCAGCCTGATGTGCTGTTGCCCGCTGCCCGACTTAATGCCATGGACTTGCCCCAGCAGCAGCTAGTTGGAGCATCCAGAGGTCGCTCCTTTGAGGGTGGGTACTTTCAGGAAAGGTTCCACCCGCTGGTAATACTATATGACATTTGGCGTGCAGTACTGATGTCCACCAGCAGGTGTCTCCTGGCAGTTTGGAACTGTCAGGAGAGCTTTTCCCTGTAGGTGTTATGTGATCTTTGGGCCACAGTACTGGCGCCCACCAGCAGGTGGATCTTGGCAGTATAGAGCAAATATCTCCTCCTGCAATCAAGCATCACCTGAACCTGATAGCAGGTAATGGTATAAAAACCTGGCAAGTTCACACATACCCTTCATCTCTGCCCTGCTGTCTGATCCCTTCCACCCTCTCCCTGTCCATCTTGCTCCTTGTCCCCTGTCTGCTGATCTCCTGTTATGACCCTGGTCTGGCTGAGACTACGATTCTGGTATTCCCATTTGGCTGTATATACTCGTCTGATTATTGTTATTTTTGGGTCTTGTCTAATATTGGTTTGTTGTGCACTGTGTGATATTGGAGGTGGTTGCATTTATATATTATTCACGTTTCTTAATAAATGATTACTTTCCTTACCTATATACATCTGGTTCACTTTGTGCAGTACACACAGTTCTGATCACATCTGATACGTGACAAACCCAACCTCTATCTACTAGAAGTGGTCATCAGATACCTAACTTGGCTCTAGCCTATATTGGTTATAAAACCTTAAAGGGGTTGTAAAGGTTTGTTTTTTATTTTCTAAATAGGTTCCTTTAAGCTAGTGCATTGTTGGTTCACTTACCTTTTCCTTCGATTTCCCTTCTAAATGTTTTTTTTTTGTCTGAATTTCTCACTTCCTGTTTCTCCTCAGTCAGCCTGACACCATCATCCGAGCGGTGGTTAGTCAGCCAGAACAGCTTACTGAACTGCTTACTGAGGAGGAACAGGAAGTGAGAAATTCAGACAAAGAAAACAAAGAAAAAAAACATTTAGAAGGGAAATCGAAGGAAAAGGTAAGTGAACCAACAATGCACTAGCTTAAAGGAATCTATTTAGAAAAAAATAAACTAGCCTTTACAACCCCTTTAAGATAAAACCAGCTATATAACCCCAGACCAGAAAGGACAGGGTTAACTAACAACAGCTGCATATAAACACTATTGCAATAAACAGGTTCACCTACTAACATACAGGAAGGTAACCACTGCATACATACAGTAGCACAGACATAGCTATCTGGTATGGTGCATCATTACAATAGGACAGAGATACGTTGTCTGTCATAGAATTCAGAAACACATTCAAGAAGCTATGAGCAACTGTAGTTAAACTATTAGAACATAGAAATACTTGCATAATAGTCCCTTCTGGTCTAGATTTAGCAGCAGCTTTTCTATGAACAGCACATTTCTCAGACTTTCTCTCCCCACTTGCTCCTTCTGTTTTTTTTTGTAACCACTTGCTTACTGGGCACATATACTCACTTCCTGTCCAGGCCAATTTTCAGCTTTCAGCGCTGTCACACTTTGAATGACAATTGTGCGGTCATACTACACTGTACCCATGTGACATTTTAATGATTTTTCCACACAAATAGAGCCTTCATTTGGTGGTATTTAATCATCACTGTGTTTTTATTTTTTTGCTAAACAAATTTTGAAAATGAAAAAAAAAAAAAATGTTTTATAGTTTGTTATAAAATTTTACAAACAGGTATTTTTTTCCCCATGAGGCTGCACTGATGGGCACCAATAGGCTGCACTGATAGGCACTGATAAGGTAGCACTGATGGGCATAGATCAGGAGGCACTGATGAGAATGCACTGATAGGTGGCACTGAGGGGCACTGATAGGTGGTATTGACAGGCGGCACTAAAGGGCACTGAGAGGTGGCACCGATTACCGGCTTCTGTTTACATCATGTGATCAGCTGTCATTGGCTAACAGCCGATCATGCGGTAAAGGGCCGTGATCGGCCCTTTTCTCTGATCTGTGATCAGCCGAGTCCCAAGGACCACTGCATGACAGGCAATACCTCTGCCTGTTATTCATTTCATCTAACTATATATAAAATACCAACTTTTCTCAGCACTCAATTCTGAAATCTAGCTAAATAAACCAAATCAAACCATTTCTACTATTCCAATAAAAGGTCTCAGTTTGAATCATATTGAGTCCTGTAGATAAGAATAGAAACCACACTGTGTGGAGTTTTGGAATCAGACTAGGGTTGCTACCTCATCCATTTAAACCCATTATAATTACAAAGGTTCTGAGGCTAAATTAATGCAGATAATGCACCAAGTTTAATTACTACCTTAATCAGCCACAGAACCTGTGTAATTAATACGTGTTCAGGTTTAAAGGGATGAGGTGGCAACCCTAGGTCAGACTTAACCTAGGTGAACCCAACTTGCTTGTAGTTCATGATCCTGGCAAATAAGTGTGGCAATTTTCCCACCCTTTATTAAATGGTAAGTGCAGTAAATAATAAGGCACTGCACTTACCATTTATTAGTTCTAATATTAAAAAGATTTGTTTCCAAACATTTGAAAACATTCAGGGAATGAATTTTGGTCAGCTGCTTTAGAATGGGCAAAGTATGGGGTCTTTGTTATATACTAGCCCTCTCACTATAATAGGGGGAGCATGGAGAGACCACAGCATCAGTGAGCATTCTGATTATTTCTGATTGCTAGCAGTTTGGGCAATAAACCCATTTGCTGCCTTTTTCCTTATTATTGTGCTCTTTTCTATTAAAATTTGTAGTTGGTTTGAGGTTAATTGTCAATTTAAACATGCTGTCCCATCCATAGAAACTTTGTTTTGCAAAGTTTGTTTTGGCTGTGCAGTATTTTGGGTGTTTTATTATTTGGGGGTATTTTGGTTTTCATGGTATTTTGTTAGGACCCCATTAAACTGCTGTCCTGCAGTAAGGCTAACCAAGAGACTTTTGTATTTGGGCGTTTTTGATTTATTTGGGGATACATTGATTTTTAGTTCATGTTGATATGGCCTTTTTCGGTTAGACTTTTTTTTTCTTTCTGCAAAGCTTCACTTAAGAAGTGGGGAGGCTGTTTTTCAGGGGTGGTAATGTTTTTTATGTTTCTTATTTTTAAAGTGCCTAAAACACTGCATTCACTTGTTCCTAACCATCTTTTCTTGAAGCTTCCTTTTTGCTTGCCCCATGCTAATGCGTCACCCTATCCTAATAGATAAAAAAGTTAGGTAAATACCAGTTAGGCATATTTTCCCTGAAAAAAACTATTATACTGTTAGCCAATATTCTACAGCTGTATCCTCCGTGTTATCTTAATTCTTATTCTAGCAAAACCTTAGTTTGTGCTCTTTGTCTCCTGCAAATATAATGAGGCCTCGTACACACGGCCGAGTTTCTCGGCAAAAACCAGCAAGCAGCTTGCTGGGTTTTTTTTTTTGCCGAGGAAACCGGTCGTGTGTACACTTTTCAACGAGGAAACCGCCGAGGATCTCGTCGGGCCAAAAAGAGAACATGCTCTCTATTTCCTTGACGGCAATGGGAAAATTTGGCTCGCCAAGATCCTCGGCGGCTTCACAAGGAACTCGACGAGCAAAACTATGTGTTTTGCCCGTCAAGTTTCTCGGCCATGTGTACGAGGCCTCAAATGCATGAAGGTAAACAATCTTCAGCTTTTACAACCACTTTAATCCTTTAGGTAAAAAAGATGAATAAAATACATGGAATTTCCCTTAAAATCCCACTAATGTGAAATCAGTACGCAGCTTGCCCTTTTTTTCCCCCACGATGTGGTTTGTGGATTTGCAGACTTCATGCTGGATTCCCATGGAGTATGCTCCAAACGTGCACTCCTCCCCGCTCCCTCTCCACCCAGAAGTGATGTGTACAGCTGAGCCATTTTTGAGAACAAGGAAGCCCTGGGAGCCACCAGCGCACCCGGGATCATGAGCTGTCTCTCCACCTGTGAGCCTACCCCCTTCCCCCAAGAGTGGATGAACATTTTTAATTCCTTCTACTTGCGCTGTTATTTCTACGATCTTGTGAGTTCCAAAAAGTTTGTCCTGTATTAAAATGTTTTAACATTGCTGCACTTAGATGGTGCTGCTCTCCTTTGTGTTTTTTTGAGGATCTGGACTGTTCTGTGCAAAACCACTGCACAGAGCAGGTAAGTACAACATGTTTGTTATTTTTAACTGCTTGCCCACTGCCGGCCGTGATGTCCGCCGGGCACCCGTGATTGCCCAGTAATGGAGCAGTACCATGGATCTGTGTGTGTAAACACACAGATCCACGTCCTGTCTGGTGAGAGGAGACCGATGGTGTGTTCCTTGTACAGAGGAACCTCCACTTGTGAGTCCCCTCCCCCTACAGTTAGAATCACTCCCTAGGACACATATTTAACTCCTTGATCACCCCCTAGTCAGTCACATTTACAGTATACAGTAATCAATGCATTTTTATAGCACGGATCGCTTTATAAATGTGAATGGTCCCAAAATAGTGTCAAAAGTGTCCAATATGTCCGCCGCAATATTGCAGTCACGATAAAAATCGCAGATCGCCGCCATTACTAGTAAAAAAAATATTAATAAAAATGCTATAAATCTATCCCCTATTTTGTAGACGCTATAACTTTTGCGAAACCAATCAATATATGCTTATTGGGATTTTTTTTTACCAAAAATATGTAGAAGAATACATATTGGCCTAAACCGAGGAAAACATTTGTTTAAAGAAAAAAAAAAAAGAACATTTATTATAGCAAAAAGTGAAAAATATTTTCAAACTTCTCACTCTTCTTTTGTTTATAGCACAATAAATAAAAAACGTAGAGGTGATCAAATACCGCCAAAAGAAAGCTCTATTTGTGGGGGAAAAATAAAAAAAAAATATTTGGGTACAGCCTTTCATGATCGCGCAATTATCATTCAAAGTGTGACAGCGCTGAAAGCTAAAAAATGGTGGGGTGAAAGTGCCCTGTATTGAGGTGGTTAAACAGAAAAAAACAATAATTTAATATCACTTGAAGTGTATCCAAACCTTTAAAAAATATTCTACTATATTGCAGCATTCCTAGTCCCTAGAAGTGGTGAACAGTACTGTACCTAAGGAGTATTATAGTTGTCACTCTAAAAAAGGATGAGTGTTAGGACTACAGAACACCTCTCATTCTCGCCAGCTCCAGAACATGGGCTTTGTGAAGTCCACAGAGAGAACTGGGAACGACATTTGTGAAAAGAGTGCAATACAGATAAAGAGCATAGATAGTTAGTAGCTTGCAAGATTTCTGGGAGGATGAACAGGCATTTCTTGGTACTTATTGAGCAGATGTTACCAAACACTTCAAATGTGTTATTTACAGAGCAAATGGCAACAAATAAAAGAAGTTCATTGTTAGAGTTTACATTTAGCAAGCTAAATATCATTGAGTTAAAGGATAAGTTCACATTTAGTAACATGATACATGTTGCATTCATATTTAGGGTGTAACATGTTACTAAATTAGCAGTCCCTGCACCCCCCTTATCCCCCAAGTCCTCATTGCGACAGCAGGCCGGGGATCTTCACCGCCGAGGGGCTGTCATAATTTAATGCAATGGCCATGCAGGGCTCCGCCCATTCATTCACTTACAGCATTATTCATTCATAGAGTTCTACAACTACCGTCAGCCATTGCAGCTGACAGCTTGAAGTTCTCATTGAAATACCAGGGCACCGATGAGTGCTCTAGTAATTTATTGATTCTTTCTGTGATTCAGTAACTGCCTGCCCATACGAGGCATGTGCAGACAGCTACACCGACAAGCAAAGCTATACAGGCTCCTAAATAAGAGAAAAATAAATGCACATTTTGTTTTACCTGGAAAAAAGAAGTGCATTTATTCATTTATTTTTTAAGTGAAATTATTCTTTGAGGTTTAGATATATTTCAATAGTGTGATGCAAAGACTTATGTTCTGTAACCAGTAACAGCAAGTCATACATCAGATTTCATTCGATTTACTGCAACAAAACAATATCAGAAGTTGAGGAAGAGGGATACTTTGGAAAGAAAAAAAAAACATGTGGCACATGTAGCTAAGTGAGAAAGGAAGGAACAGTGCTCAGTGGGGGGAAAAGAGGCAACACTGGTGTCAGTGAGGGGAAAGGATGGACATTGGCGCTCATTGAGGGTTATAGGGAACATTGAAGTCATTGAGGGGAAAGGACGAACATTGCTGTTCAATGAGGGTAAGGGGGAACATTGGTGTCAATGAGGGTAAGGGGGAACATTGGTGTCAGTGAGGGTAAGGGGGGACATTGGTGTCAGTGAGGGTAAGGGGGAACATTGGTGTCAGTGAGGGTAAGGGGGGACATGGGGGAACGTTGGTGTCTGTGAGAGTAAGGGGGGACATTGGTGTCTGTGAGGGCGTACGGCGTTCGGCGTGGAGATGTGAACCATCTCCATAGAGGGCAATGTGTTTTCATCCCTCCAGCGTCTCGGGGCTGCTGCGGCGTCACACTACAGGGGGAACATTGGTGTCAGTGAGGGGAAAAGACAGATACTGGTGCTCAGTGGGAGGAAAGAGGGGAATATTGGTGTCAATAAATGGAAAGGAGGGACAATGGTACTCAGTGGAGGGAAAGCGCGGACATTGGTGTCAGTGAGGGGAAAGGATGGATATTAAAGCTCAGTGAAGGTTAGGGGGAACATTGGTGTCAGTTAGGGGGAAATAGGAGAAATGTGTGCCAGAGTGAAGAAAGGGGGAGACTTGGTGTTAAGAGTTAAGGTAAAAGATGGACATTTGTGGTTAGTGGTGGAGAAAGGGGAAACATTCGTGTCAGTGTCAGTGAAAGGAAAGGGGGTATTGGTACCAGTGGGGATAAATGAGGGACATTGGTGCAGGGGGAGTTTTCGGATCGGTGTTATGTGCTGTAACCAGTAACAAACAATCATACATCAGGTTTCATTCAATTTCCTGCAAACCAAAAAATGGAAAGAAAGTGTGTGTGTGTGTGGGGGGGGGGGGGGGGGGCATTGGTGCTCAGTGGAGGAAAGAGGGAACATTGGTGTGAGAAGTGGTGAAAAAGGGAACACATTGGTGTGAGGAGAAAGAAAGAACATAGGTGCTCAGCTGGGAGAAAGGAGGCCCAGTGGAAGGAAACGGGGGGAAGGGGATTGGTGTCTGTGAGGGGATAGGAAGGATATTGGTGTAAATAAGGGAAAAGGAGGGACATTGGTGCCCATTATGTGTGTGTGTATGTGTGTGGGAGGGGGGTTGGCTTGGTGTCAGTAGGTGGGGAAGGAGCCTTTGGTGTCAGGGACATTTATGTTCAGTGGGGACACATTGGTGTTTATTGAATTACCTACCTGGCCACACTCTGTTTCCAGTGCCATTATCTCACACTGCTTTTGAGTTGCGTTATTAAAGTGTATTCACAGCCAAAATGTTTTTTGTTTTGATTTACCTTTTCTGTTAGACCCGGTAATCATTGTTGTGATCATGGTTGTCACTGGAACAAGAGGTGAGTGGAACTCTTTCAATAGGGACATCTGTTTTGTTAAATGGGATGAATGAATCTGCACTATGGACAAAAAATAATACCTGAATGTGATAGTGGGGTTTTGACACCCTTAATTAATTAAGCAGCTGCCCCTACTTAATTTATTTCACCTAAGTGAAATAATAGATTTGAATGAGGTATAAAGGTAGAAATGGCGCTACTTTAATTAATATACAGGTCATTCTCAAAAAATTAGCATATTGTGATGTGACGATATTGGTATGATATCCCCGTCAACGTTCCCTTCTTCCCATAAAAGAAATCACAGCAGCACCCATACATGAGCCAAGGCTTAATGCTGGTATAACACAGAGTTTTAATAGTAAGAAACCAGAGTTTATATGTGGTTACAACTGTTACAATGACAAATCTCCGCCCCCCCTCACACAGTGGGGGGTCTTCAATACAGCTCCTTTGAAATAAAGATATTTCTTTGAACTACTCAGCAGCTAGCCGGCTCGGCACCGCATATAGAGAGATAATTATCACAATGAAGCAATCAGCATAATTAACACAAGCCACTTATCTAATCACAGTAACCAGTAAACACAGGGCTAGAACAATTAACATTTGAAACAGGGCTAGCTGCAGAAGAGTAATTACAATTAACAGCCTTAAACAAGCAGGGAGGATTAAACTGAAGCATATAGGTAAAAAGTCCATCACAATGGCCCCCCTTCTTCTCCCTGCTCCGGAAAAGCCTGTTGGACCTTTCCTGGTCCAGTAGGGTTGACGGGTTCAGAGCTTTTAGTCCGAGGTTAACTCCGTTTGGCGTGACAATCCATCAGCATTCCCGTTTTGCTTGCCTGGGCGGTAATGAATCGTAAAGTCATAGGGCTGTAAGGCCAAGCTCCAGCGTAGCAAACGGGCGTTGTCCCCTGAAACCCGGTTAAGCCACACCAAGGGGTTGTGATCGGTGATGAGAGTGAAAGCCCGGCCATAAAGGTAAGGTGTGAGCTTTTTGAGTGCCCATACCAAGGCCAAACACTCTTTTTCAATGGTGGCGTAACTGACCTCCCTTGGCAACAGCTTCCGACTCAGGTATGCCACCGGGTGCTCTCCTCCATCCTCCCCGATCTGGCTTAGTACTGCCCCCAGTCCAAACATTGAAGCATCTGTGTGGACAATAAATCTTTTGTTAGGATCTGGGGTAACCAACACCGGAGCATTAACCAGAGCAGTCTTTAGGGTTTGGAAAGCCACCTCGCATTCCGGGGACCACAGGACTTGTCGGGGTAGCTTCTTTTTGGTCAAGTCGGTCAGGGGTTTGGCCAGGGCGCTATAGTCGGGTACAAAGCGTCTGTAATAGCCGGCTGTGCCCAAGAAAGCCATGACTTGTGTCTTGGTGTGGGGAGTGGGCCAATTGGCAACGGCCTCGATCTTGGCCGGCTCCGGCCGTTGCTTACCACATCCTACTCGGTGGCCCAAATATTGTACCTCCGCCATACCCAAATGACATTTGTCGGGTTTCAGGGTCAGCCCGGCCCCCTTGATCCTATCCAATACTACCCCTACGTGTTCTAGGTGCGCTTCCCATGTATTGCTGTAGATGGCGATGTCATCCAGATAAGCGCATGCAAAGCTCTGGAGACCCCCAAGTAACTGATCCACCATCCGTTGGAAGGTGGCCGGGGCGTTCTTCATCCCGAACGGCATAACCCGGAATTGGTATAGGCCGAACGGGGTGATGAAGGCCGACTTGAGTCTGGCATCTTCTGCTAGAGGAATCTGCCAATATCCCTTGCATAGGTCTATTGTGGTCAGATACTTCCCTGCAGAGATACGGTCAAGCAGCTCGTCCATCCGAGGCATCGGATAGGCGTCCGTAACTGTCTTGTCGTTGAGGCGCCGGTAATCTACACAGAAGCGGGTTGTCCCATCCTTCTTTGGCACTAAGACTACCGGCGAGGCCCAAGGACTTTCTGAGGGTTCGATTACGCCTAGCCGAAGCATCTCATCTATCTCCTTCCGCATTCCTTCCCGGACTGCTTCGGGGATACGGTAAGGAGGCTGTCTCAGGGGTGTCTGTCCTGGAGTCTCCACCTTGTGTACGGCTAGGCGCGTGTATCCAGGCTCCTGCGAGAATGTGGCCTGTTTTTCTTCTAGTAAGCGGCCAGCTTGAGCCCGCTCTTGCGGCTCCAGCTGTTCACCTAGCTGGACTTTCTCTATCTGGGTCATCCCTTTGCTACTGCCCAATAGGTCGGGAAGGGGTAGGGTCTCTGTGTCTTCTCCTGCTGGTGCACAGATAGCGGCTACCTCCTCTGCCCGTTCCTGATAGGCCTTGAGCATGTTGATGTGAAAGGTTCGTTTCACATCTTCATCCTCGCAACTGGCTATCGTGTAGGTAGTGTCGCATATCTGTCCTATAACTTTATAGGGGCCCTGCCAGGCAGCCTGGAGCTTGTCAGTTCGGACCGGCCTTAATACCATGACCTTTTGGCCTATCTGAAAGCTCCGGTGCCTAGCCCATCGGTCATACCATACCTTCTGGCGCTGTTGGGCCGCCTGGAGGTTTTCTCACACTGTCTGGGCTAATTCCTCCATGCGATCCCTCAGCTCCAGGACATAAGGTACAACCGGGGTCCCCTCAATTTCTGTTTGCCCCTCCCAGTGATCCTTGATGAGATCTAAGGGCCCCCTCACCCGCCTCCCATAGAGAAGTTCGAAGGGTGAGAATCCGGTCGATTCCTGCGGTACCTCTCGGTAGGCAAAGAGAAGGTGCGGCAGGAATCGCTCCCAATCCTTGTACGCCCCTGTGAACGATTTCAACATTTGCTTTAGCGTTCCATTGAAGCGCTCGCACAGGCCGTTAGTCTGGGGGTGGTATGGGGAGCTAGTCAGGGATTTAACTCCACAGGTTTTCCATATCTGCTGGGTTACCTCGGCCGTGAATTGGGTACCTTGGTCGGACAGAACCTCCTTGGGAAAGCCTACTCGGGAAAATACTTTAACTAGGGCCTCTGCTACAGTCTCAGCCTGTATGTTAGAGAGAGCTACCGCTTCGGGGTAACGGGTGGCGTAGTCTACTACGGTGAGTATATACCGCTTGCCGGAACGGCTAGGTTGGGCCAGGGGCCCTATAATGTCCACGGCTACCCTTGTGAACGGTTCTTCAATAATGGGCATGGAAACTAGTTTAGCCTTTGGGTGGTCTCCCTTTTTACCTATACGTTGGCATACCTCGCACGTTTGACAATACGCCCTGACGTCGTCGGATACCCCAGGCCAGAAAAAGTTCTGGGTTATCCGATACCCTGTCTTGCGTATTCCCAAATGGCCTGCCAAGGGTACGTCGTGCCCAATCCTCAATAACTCCTGCCGGTACTTCCGGGGAACTACCAGCTGGCGTTTTTGCTTAGGCCCTGGGGCATTATGTAACGCTATTAGCGTTAATTTATGTACTAGGAGCGCAGCTTTACCTAATATGACAGCTGCGCTCCATTCACAAAGACATCCGCGTCACTTCCGGTACGCGGACGTCTGCGCTCCACGCTGGAACGCGGAAGTGCGTTCCAGTGTGCGGCGCTCGGCGTGCATGGGAGACCGGGCTATTTAAACCTCCAGCACTGGCGACAGGTTGTTGGAATATTCTTGTTGGACCCTGCCGCCACCTGGAGACCCTCCACCAACCTACAGCAACCTTGAAGTTCACTTTTGTGGGACACTTGGATCCAGACCTCATTACTATATTGCATAGAAGGACCACCAGCTCTGCATACTGCTAAGGAGAAACTATTAGCACCTGTGCTAACTATCCCAATCTGGACTATCTCCTAACCGCAAGTATATTCTGATCATATTACTGCATATTGGGATTACCATCTACTCCTGTGCAAACAGCCCTGGTTTATACTACCTCTTAAGCTGCATGAGTATATAGAGCATATTACTACATATTGGGATTACCATCTACTCCTGTGCAAACAGTCCTGGTTTATACTACCTCTTAAGCTGCATGAGTATATAGAGCATATTACTACATATTGGGATTACCATCTACTCCTGTGCAAACAGTCCTGGTTTATACTACCTCTTAAGCTGCATGAGTATATAGAGCATAATACTGCATATTGGGATTACCATCTACTCCTGTGCAAACAGACCTGGTCCTCACTACCTCGTAACTGCTTGTGTATAAAGACTATTTTGCCACATAGGAAGTGTTGCAATCCATACTCTGCACTATCTCTTTTTCTCTCACTCAGAAACGCATATTTACTATTCAGATACTTGCTTTAATTATATTGGGACTTCTTTCTAGAAGTTATATCAAGAGTGCTAATTTTCTACTTGACTCAAGTTCGCTACCTATATATACAGAAAGCACCTACTAAAGACTTATCTTTATATATTCCTAGATAAAAGATACAACATAGTTTAACAAGTATTAAACTATTACTACATGTTTTGCTCCAATCAGAGGATATGATGATATAGACCCCATACTCTTATAGTTCAGTGAGAGTGAGCTGGTGGTTAATTCTGATAGGCCTCTACACCTGGAGTCTAAACTTGAGACAGAGTGTTCTCAGAATCAGGGTCGTAACATAATATTCCAACCCCTTTAAATAAAAAAAAAAAAAAGAAAAAAAAAAAAAGGAAACATTCAAGATGGATCCAGCTGAACTTACAAATCATTTAGTTACACTCTCTCAAAGAGTGGATAACCTGACTGCTAACATGAATGAATTGCGTGTTCAGAATGATACCTTACGCAATCTCAATCATGCACAAGCTAGAGACAGACCTGAAGCTAAGGTCTGCCCACCAGAACTTTTTTCTGGTGAAAGGAAGAATTATAAACAATTCATTAGTTCATGTCGTTTGATGTACGAATTACGTCCGCGCACTTATTACTCTGATAGAATAAAGATCCTCACTTTAGTTACCTATCTCAGAGGTGAACCCAGAGTGTGGGCTGATACATACATAGAAGAACATGGAGATCTTTTGGGAGCTTTTGATACTTTCATTAATGAGATGTCTCTCTTATATGAAGAGCCTAACAAACAGCTAACAGCTGAAAATTCAATCAGAACCCTCAAACAGGGTAAGAGGCCTGTGGAGGACTTTATTTCAGAATTTAAATGTTGGAGCAGGGAGACCCAATGGTCAGAGATTGCTCTT
Source organism: Rana temporaria (assembly GCF_905171775.1). Taxonomy (NCBI): domain Eukaryota; kingdom Metazoa; phylum Chordata; class Amphibia; order Anura; family Ranidae; genus Rana; species Rana temporaria. The sequence continues at coordinate 95,121,185 of NC_053493.1, forward strand.
AGAAATCAATTTCGTTTGGGTTTATCAGAGGCTATGAAGGATGAGCTTGCTCGCGTTGTGCTCCCTGATACTCTAGAAGACCTCATGCACCTATCAGTGACTATTGATCGCCGTCTGCGTGAGAGAAAGGCAGAACGTGCAAATACATACCCAGTCACTTCCTTCAGGAGATTCAGATCGCCTTCAAAAGAGTCTCCAATGGAACTTGGAACTATAAGAGGACCTTTGACTCCAGCAGAAAAGCAACGCCGTAGAGCCAATAATCTATGTCTTTATTGTTCAGCTCCAGACCACATTGTGTCTACCTGTCCTCTACTTAAGAAAAACTCTGAAGGTAAATTTTCCCACATTAATAAATTAGACTCATCCCTTTCCACGTCTAATCGATATATCTTTATCCTTCTTACTCTACAGTGGGATCAAGAAGAGATTTCCATTGAAGCAATGGTCGACAGCGGAGCCTGCGGCAACTTTATAGATTCAAGTATTGTAGAATCAAATAAAATTCCCTGTGTGTTTAAGCAAAATCCAGTGTCACTCACTTTTATTGATGGGTCCAGTTCAACTCATGGTCCTGTTATATCTCAGACATCTCCCCTAAAGGTTACATGTGCCACTGGTCATTCTGAGACCCTCAAATTTGATATTATTTCCTCACCTGTCTTTCCCATTGTTCTAGGCCTCCCATGGTTGCTTCTTCATCAGCCTATTTTCTTATGGTCCACCAAATCAATTTCTTTACAGTCTGATTATTGTAAACAGTTCTGTTATTCCCCATGCATCATCTCTTTCTCTGACGCCATTCCACATGACCTACCTGAATATTTACATGATTTCCTTGATGTATTCAGTAAGACTAATGCAGATAAACTTCCTCCACATAGAATTTACGACTGTCCCATAGACCTTATTCCCGACAGTCCTATTCCTACTGCTCGAATCTACCCCCTCTCTCAACCAGAGCTTGTACATTTAAAAGAGTACCTCGATGAGAATCTAAAAAAGGGGTTTATTAGGAACTCCACCTCTTCAGCAAGTGCAGCTCTCTTTTTTGTAAAAAATAAAGATGGTTCACTCCGACCAATCATTGATTATCGTTCCCTCAATAATATCACTGTAAAAAATAGATACCCATTACCACTCATTCCGGAACTCATTGAGCGTCTACAGAACGCCAAGATCTATACAAAACTGGACCTCAGAGGTGCATATAATCTGATCAGGATCCGTTCGGGTGACGAATGGAAAACTGCCTTCAAAACCCGATATGGCCTTTTTGAGTATTGTGTAATGCCTTTTGGTTTATGTAACGCTCCAGCAACTTTTCAGTGGTTCATTAATGATATTTTTCACGATCTACTTGATATTTGCGTTGTAATTTATTTGGACGACATCTTAATTTATTCTGAGAATCAGGATGAACATCACAAACATGTGCGCTGGGTTCTGGCTAGGCTTAGGACACACTCTTTGTATGCAAAACTTGAAAAGTGTGTATTCAATCAAACTACTATTTCCTTCTTGGGTTACCAAATTACTCCTAGTGGAGTTCAGATGGATCGATCTAAGGTAGATTGTATTCTGTCCTGGCCTTCACCACAAACTAGGAAAGCTCTTCAGAGATTTCTTGGTTTTTCAAATTACTACAGAAAGTTCATAAAGAACTTTTCAGCTATTGTGAGACCATTAACCAGCTTAACCAGTTCAAAGATACCTTTTGTTTGGAATGATGATGCACAGAAATCTTTTGACACACTCAAGAATAGTTACACTTCTGCTCCTATTCTTCAATTGCCAAATCCATCATACCATTTTACATTAGAAGTAGATGCTTCGCATTTTGCTCTTGGCGCTGTACTCTCCCAACAACCTACATTATCGGAACCACTACATCCAGTTGCCTTTTTTTCCAGGACACTCTCCTCAGCGGAAAAAAATTATCCTATTGGCGAGAAAGAATTACTAGCAATAAGAGATGCTCTCTCTAACTGGAGACATTTGCTGGAGGGTTCAACACATACTATCACCATCCTCACTGATCATCGAAATTTACAACACTTAAAATCTTGCAAGACTCTCTCTGCCCGTCAAGTCAGATGGAGTCTATTTTTTGATAGATTCAATTTTGTTATTTCCTACCTTCCTGGTACCCAAAATACTAAAGCAGACTCTTTGTCTCGTATGCATGAAGAACAAACATTGGAGATTCCACCATTTTCAATTATTCCATCCAATAGGATTCTGGGTACTACTATGACCTTCAATAAGTTGCTTATTCAAACCCTCACTAAAGAGAGATCTCATTTACCTATGGGTTTACAACAAGAGTCTAACGGACTATTAACTTTTAACAACAAGATATATGTTCCACCAAAATTGCAACTTATGTTACTAAAACAACTTCATGATGCTCCACTTGCAGGACATCCTGGCATTACTAAGACCCTTCATCTAGTCAAGAGAAATTACTGGTGGCCAAATCTCACAAAGACAGTTCAGGACTATGTTAATTCTTGTCAGACCTGTGCCACCAACAAACATTCTAGAAAACCTCCCTATGGTCTATTAACTTCTATCCCAGTACCAAATAGACCTTGGGACGTTATTTCTATGGATTTCATAGTTGACCTCCCAAGGTCAAATGGAACAAACACCATCATGGTCACAGTTGATGTTTTAACAAAGATGGCCCATTTTGTACCTTTGAAGAGGTTACCAACCTCTCAAGAGACGGCAAAGGCTTTCATATCCAATATTCTTAAACTTCATGGCTTACCATCTCAGATCATTTCAGATAGAGGCTCACAATTTATTTCTAGATTCTGGAAAGCTCTCTGTCAAACGCTACAAATAGATCATCGCATGTCTACCGCCTATCACCCCCAAACTAATGGGCAAACAGAACGGGTAAATCAAACACTGGAACAATATCTGCGCTGTTACTGCACCCACCTCCAAGACGACTGGTTTCATTTACTTCCACATGCAGAATTTGCTTACAACAACGCCTCCAGTTCATCCTCCCAGTTTTCACCTTTTTACGCAAATTATGGTTTTCATCCTAATAATTTACCGTCTACTTTTCCTTCAACTAATGTCCCTGCTGTTCAGAATCTTTTATCAACAATAAAGGATACTCTAGATACTCTCCGTTCTAATCTTGAAGATGCGCAGATTAGACAAAAGAAGTACTACGATTCTCATAGAACAAAACCCCCATCTTATAAGATTGGAGATTTGGTATGGTTATCTACTAGGAATTTACGACTCAAGATTCCTTCTAAGAAACTTGGCCGTCAGTACACGGGACCTTTTCCAATTTCCCACATCATTAACAATAATGCTGTCAGATTAATTCTACCCTCCGATTGGAAGATTCATCCATCCTTCCATGTTTCATTAATTAAACCTTTCAAACCAAACCCTTTTCCAAACAGAGATCCACAACCTCCTCCACCAGTTCAAGTTTTTGGTGAGACTGAATATCAAGTAGAGAAAATTTTGGATTCTAGGAGGAGAGGTTCTTCCATTCAATACTTGATTCGTTGGAAAGGCTATTCTCCCACAGATGATTCCTGGGAATGCTCATCAGATATTCATGCCCCTAGACTTATTAAGCAGTTCCATCACAAATATCCTGATAAACCATCTCCTATTAGGCGCCCCGGATGGGCCCCCTTGAGGAGGGGAGTATGTAACGCTATTAGCGTTAATTTATGTACTAGGAGCGCAGCTTTACCTAATATGACAGCTGCGCTCCATTCACAAAGACATCCGCGTCACTTCCGGTACGCGGACGTCTGCGCTCCACGCTGGAACGCGGAAGTGCGTTCCAGTGTGCGGCGCTCGGCGTGCATGGGAGACCGGGCTATTTAAACCTCCAGCACTGGCGACAGGTTGTTGGAATATTCTTGTTGGACCCTGCCGCCACCTGGAGACCCTCCACCAACCTACAGCAACCTTGAAGTTCACTTTTGTGGGACACTTGGATCCAGACCTCATTACTATATTGCATAGAAGGACCACCAGCTCTGCATACTGCTAAGGAGAAACTATTAGCACCTGTGCTAACTATCCCAATCTGGACTATCTCCTAACCGCAAGTATATTCTGATCATATTACTGCATATTGGGATTACCATCTACTCCTGTGCAAACAGCCCTGGTTTATACTACCTCTTAAGCTGCATGAGTATATAGAGCATATTACTACATATTGGGATTACCATCTACTCCTGTGCAAACAGTCCTGGTTTATACTACCTCTTAAGCTGCATGAGTATATAGAGCATATTACTACATATTGGGATTACCATCTACTCCTGTGCAAACAGTCCTGGTTTATACTACCTCTTAAGCTGCATGAGTATATAGAGCATAATACTGCATATTGGGATTACCATCTACTCCTGTGCAAACAGACCTGGTCCTCACTACCTCGTAACTGCTTGTGTATAAAGACTATTTTGCCACATAGGAAGTGTTGCAATCCATACTCTGCACTATCTCTTTTTCTCTCACTCAGAAACGCATATTTACTATTCAGATACTTGCTTTAATTATATTGGGACTTCTTTCTAGAAGTTATATCAAGAGTGCTAATTTTCTACTTGACTCAAGTTCGCTACCTATATATACAGAAAGCACCTACTAAAGACTTATCTTTATATATTCCTAGATAAAAGATACAACATAGTTTAACAAGTATTAAACTATTACTACATGTTTTGCTCCAATCAGAGGATATGATGATATAGACCCCATACTCTTATAGTTCAGTGAGAGTGAGCTGGTGGTTAATTCTGATAGGCCTCTACACCTGGAGTCTAAACTTGAGACAGAGTGTTCTCAGAATCAGGGTCGTAACACATTACCCCGGGTCTCGGTGAGCCTGTACAAGCGGCCTTCCTCCCAGATAAATTGCTCCTTCTCTAACCCCCCTTGGCCCCTCCTGGCTTTCTCTCGATACTTTCTGAGGGAAGGGTCTCCGGTCACCTCCCGCCCAAAGTCCTCTGGGGTGTCCCAGGGTAGGGGTTCCACAGTCAAGGGTAGGTTGGGTTGGCTTACCTGGGTCTCAGTAGGAAGCGGATGGCTCTCGGCAGCGTGGCTTTGTGCTCTGGTGGTTACTGCGTGGGCCTCCTGAGCGGTGGTAGAGGCGAACGCCGAAGTCAGGGGCCCAATGTCGTTGCCCAAGATGACTTCAGAAGGTAAGTCTTTCATGACGCCCACATGAACATCGCCAGCTCCCGCACCCCAGTCCAGGTGTACCTGTGCAGTAGGAATACGGTATACTGCCCCCCCTGCCACTTTCACAGCAATTGATTTCCCCGGTTTCTCTGATGCAGTAATAAGGTGTCTTTGTACCAACGTGATGGTCGCCCCACTGTCTCTTAATCCTCGGGCGGTTTTTCCGTTAACCATGACCAGCTGACAATGGTGTTTCCGGTTGTCCGTAATAACAGATTGTACCGTGAGGGCTTCGTAAAGGGGGCCCAATGGTTCTTCCGGACCCAGCTCCTGGGGATCCCAAGCCGAGTCTACACAATGGGCTGCTGCTGGTGGGCGGTACCCAGGTTGAGACCAATTTGACCTGGTGTTGTCATTCAGGGGGCAATTCTGCTTGAAGTGACCGAGCTGTTTGCACCGGAAGCAGCGTTGTTCTCCTGGCGTGGATAGCGAGGGCTAGATGTCATCGGTCTGTTAGGCGGTTGGTATCTAGCGGCTGGTGGGTGTGAGGGCGCCGTTGGTCGTGGAGGTTGTACCCGTGGTGTGACCTGGTTTGTCTTGCGAGTATCCGCATATTCATCCGCCAACATCGCGGCCTCTGGTAGAGTCATGGGCCTGCGATCTCTCACCCAATCTTTGACATCTGTCTGGATGTGATTGTAAAATTGCTCCAGGAGCATTAGTTGCAAAATGTCCTCTGCGGTGGTGGCCTGGCTGCTGTTAACCCAGTTAGAGGCCGACAGGGACAGCTGGCATGCCCATTCTGCGTAAGAGTCTTTCGTGGTTTTGCGTGAGTCCCTGAACTTCTGTCGGTGGGACTCTGGGGTTACTGCATAACGAGCCAGGAGCACTTCTTTAACCCGGGCGTAGCTATGGATATCCTGATCTGGCACGGTCCGGAAAGCATCAGAAGCTTTGCCTGACAGTTTGCCTGACAATATTGAAACCCACTCTCCTCTAGCTATTCGGTGCAGGTTACATTGTCGCTCAAAGTCCGCCAGGTAGTTATCAATCTCACAGTCCTTTTCATCAAAAGCTTTAAAAGCGCTAAACGGAATCTTCCTTGTGTCTGCTGTGCTGTACTCACTGTTCGGAGAAGGTGCGGCTGCTTGTTGGACTGCTGCCAGTTTTAACTGTAGCTCTGCGTCCCTTATTTGTTTATCCTTCTGTAGTTCTGCGTCCCTTATTTCTTTATCCTTCTGTAGCTCTGCGTCTCTTATTTGTTTATCCTTCTGTAGTTCTGCGTTTACTAACATGTCCATCACTTTCAGTACCACATCTGGCGTTGGGTTCGGGCCGAACCACGCTAGCTTCTCTCTCATTAGCTTGTTGGTTGGTGACTCCTCCTGAATCACTGGTGTCTCCATCTCTTGTACTGCTGGCGTTGCTGCAATCACGTTCTCCTGGTCTAGCTCCATTAATTCTGCTATGATGACCCGCTTGGTTTTGTTGCTAGCAATCCTTCCACGAACTTCCAGTAGTTCTTTCAGTGTATTTCTTTTAAGCAGGGTGTAGCAGCCTTCCATTCACTGTTCCCAGTGTCTGCTTGGAATCCGGGTGTAAAGGAGAGTAGAGGGAAGTTCCCGCCGCTGCCAACCAATTTGTGACGATATTGGTATGATATCCCCGTCAACGTTCCCTTCTTCCCATAAAAGAAATCACAGCAGCACCCATACATGAGCCAAGGCTTAATGCTGGTATAACACAGAGTTTTAATAGTAAGAAACCAGAGTTTATATGTGGTTACAACTGTTACAATGACAAATCTCCGCCCCCCCTCACACAGTGGGGGGTCTTCAATACAGCTCCTTTGAAATAAAGATATTTCTTTGAACTACTCAGCAGCTAGCCGGCTCGGCACCGCATATAGAGAGATAATTATCACAATGAAGCAATCAGCATAATTAACACAAGCCACTTATCTAATCACAGTAACCAGTAAACACAGGGCTAGAACAATTAACATTTGAAACAGGGCTAGCTGCAGAAGAGTAATTACAATTAACAGCCTTAAACAAGCAGGGAGGATTAAACTGAAGCATATAGGTAAAAAGTCCATCACATGTGATAAAGTTCATTATTTTCTGTAATGTACTGATAAACATTAGACTTTCATATATTTTAGATTCATTACACACAACTGAAGTAGTTCAAGCCTTTTTATTGTTTTAATATTGATGATTTTGGCATACAGCTCATGAAAACCCAAAATTCCTATCTCAAAAAATTAGCATATTTCATCCGACCAATAAAAGAAAAGTGTTTTTAATAAAAAAAAAAGTCAACCTTCAAATAATTCTGTTTAGTTATGCACTCAATACTTGGTCGGGAATCCTTTTGCAGAAATGACTGCTTCAATGCGGCGTGGCATGGAGGCAATCAGCCTGTGGCACTGCTGAGGTGTTATGGAGGCCCAGGATGCTTCGGTAGCGGTCTTAAGCTCATCCAGAGTGTTGGGTCTTGCGTCTCTCAACTTTCTCTTCCCAATATCCCACAGATTCTCTATGGGGTTCAGGTCAGGAGAGTTGGTAGGCCAATTGAGCACAGTAATACCATGGTCAGTAAACCATTTACCAGTGGTTTTGGCACTGTGAGCAGGTGCCAGGTCGGGCTGAAAAATGAAATCTTCATCTCCATAAAGCTTTTCAGCAGATGGAAGCATGACGTGCTCCAAAATCTCCTGATAGCTAGCTGCATTCACCCTGCCCTTGATAAAACACAGTGGACCAACACCAGCAGCTGACATGGCACCCCAGACCATCACTGACTGTGGGTACTTGACACTGGACTTCAGGCATTTTGGCATTTCCCTCTCCCCAGTCTTCCTCCAGACTCTGGCACCTTGATTACCGAATACTACAGTGTTGCTTCCCTGTAGCCCAGGTCAGGCGCTTCTGCCGCTGTTTCTGGTTCAAAAGTGGCTTGACCTGGGGAATGCGGCACCTGTAGCCCATTTCCTGCACACGCCTGTACACGGTGGCTCTGGATGTTTCTACTCCAGACTCAGTCCACTGCTTCCGCAGGTCCCCCAAGGTCTGGAATCGGTCCTTCTCCACAATCTTCCTCAGGGTCCGGTCACCTCTTCTCGTTGTGCAGCGTTTTCTGCCACACTTTTTCCTTCCCACAGACTTCCCACTGAGGTGCCTTGATACAGCACTCTGGGAACAGCCTATTCGTTCAGAAATTTCTTTCTGTGTCTTACCCTCTTGCTTGAGGGAGTCAATGATGGCCTTCTGGACAGCAGTCAGGTCGGCAGTCTTACCCATGATTGCGGTTTGGAGTAATGAACCAGGCTGGGAGTTTTTAAAAGCCTCAGGAATCTTTTGCAGGTGTTTAGAGTTAATTAGTTGATTCAGATGATTAGGTTAAGAACTCGTTTAGAGAACCTTTTCATGATATGCTAATTTTTTGAGATAGGAATTTTGGGTTTTCATGAGCTGTATGCCAAAATCATCAATATTAAAACAATAAAAAGGCTTGAACTACTTCAGTTGTGTGTAATGAATCTAAAATATATGAAAGTCTAAGGTTTATCAGTACATTACAGAAAAAAATGAACTTTATCACAATATGCTAATTTTTTGAGAATGACCTGTAGGTATAAAAGTGCAATGCAAATAATGTGGGTAGTGATGTTACCCTAATATAAAGTATAATAAAGAGTATAGTAAAGTGCACATGTGCTTATTGGTGAGAGACCATATATAGTTGAAGGTCAAATGTAATAGTGTACGTTAATAAATCTTTGTGCTAAATATACAAATCTTTGGTGCTGCGTATGGAATATGGATTCCCAATACAAACGTATACATAGAATAAATGACAGAAAAATCTAATTAATATGAAAATTAGTAATAAAAAATATAAATAAAAATAAAATAAAATAAAGTACAAATAAAAATTAGTGCTTGGTGCTTTGTGAGCTTCTAATTCCTTATTTCACACAGTGACCACCTCAAACTGTGCTCCAATGTGGCCCGCACTCACCGGATTTTTACCCCCTCTTGGGGTCTACAGCATTCACAGTGTATGCCACTGTGCAGCACTCTGGCAATAGCGTCCTACTGTGATCCTGGAGGGGCTCCCAGTGATTATCCCATATGGAGAAGGAAAAGGGTCCCAGATAGTGTAATAATGTTTAAAACTTTCCAACTTTTATTAAATAGTCAAATGGGTACTTACAATTGAGAGGGTTTAGCAGAGCATATCATTTGCATGTAAAAGACGGAAGTGTGTGGCGTTCTGTCGGATCGCTCTATTTTTTATTACTAATTTTAATAATAATAATAATAATAATAATAATAATAATAATAATAATTATTATAATAATACTTTTTAATTGTATTACTAATGTTCATATTAATTAGATTTTTCTGTTATGTATATGTTTGGATTGGGAATCCATAATCCATATGTAGCACCAAAGATTTGTATATTTAGTACAAAGATTTATTAACGTACACTTTTACATTTGACCTTTCTACTATATATGGTCTTTCACCAATAAGCACATGTGCACTTTACTATACTCTTTATTATACTTTATATTAGGGTAACATCACCCACATTATTTGCATTGCACTTTTATACTTATATTAATTAAAGTAGCGCCATTTCTACCTTTATACCTCATTCACATCTGTTTTGTTCACAACTGTCTAATAGGGTATTTTCCTCACTTTGGAGAGATTTTTTTTTCCTGTTGTGTCTTCAGAATCTTCAGGGGGGTACCCCCACCCTCTGCTCAAAAGGACACAGACAGCAAGAAGAAAAAAAAAAAACCTAAGAGGAGTTTTAACCTAATTCTGTTCATAAATAAGAGAAAAAAATGCAGCCTATAGATATGCCAAAATAAAGCCCTATGAATAATTTCCAGCCTGGAAAATGTGGAACAACACTTACTTTCTGTAAAACAGTTTAAGATATACAGTAGACCCAGGGATACTGCTGAGATATTTTTTTCCCTGCCCTAATGTGCAACAGTAGCAGGTTTGCTTTAATAAAATGGCTGTTTTTTTCCTCACACATATTAGTGCACTCATCGACTTTCATGGGCTGATGAAGCGGACATGATAGCTATTTCCATACTCACCCCTGCTGTCCAGTACCCGTAGTTCCCTTTCTTATTTTGTCCACTATATCTAGATATTTAAAAAATTCTTCTCTCAGCAGGTTTTTTTTTGTGCATGAACTTGTATTACTGATCTCAAAAATAAAATAACGAACAGCTTTGGGCTATAAAACCTCTCAAATTGTTTTTCACAGAAGGGATTTGCATGCTGACTCATTGCTGTTATATTTATAAGTCATTGCCAAAGCTCAACAACGGCAGGATTTCTAATAAAGCAATGGAAATTACATGCTTCGCAATGGGAGTTGAATGAATTTACATTGGAAGTGTCTTACCATTTCACAATTTATTGCATATTACCTTGTTTGTGCATGCCCAGACTTTAATGGTTATTTTTATAGTGTAAAATGGTAGTTTTATGATAATATCCCCAGTAGAAATATATTATAGAACTGACATATGGGATATCCTATAAACCTAGATTTTTGTTTTAGGCTCAATCATTCCTTGATATACACTATGGTACATTTGAATATGCAATTAAGAAAACAAATGATAATAAACCAGTTTTTTTTCCTCTCCATCATTATCATTGAGTATATACTACCATAAAAGCATTTGCATGTAAATACTTGTGTGCAGTTGGATTTGCTGTAACAAATCTTTAACGATTAAAAGTGAACTTCCAGGAAACTATAACAGTTTGGAGTCTGTTTTTATTGTTTTATGTTTATAAGGCTTTAAACAGATTGTATATCTTTTATTATGTTTGTGTTACAAATTAATGTTTAATACAGGCTGCACTATGACTGCACTAGCGTCACAGTATTATACGTTTTCTAAGGAAAGAACACAACAGAAATCTTTTCCTTTTAGACTCTCTCTTACTCTCTCACTCTCTCTCTCTCTCTCTCTGTCTCTCTCTCTCTCTCTCTCTCTCTCTCTCGCTATATATATATATATCTCTCTCTCCATCTCTCCATCTCTCTCATTAAAACCCCAGACCACCTTGACTGAATATGTAGGTAATAGAGATATCCAGATTTAAAAAAATTGGGCTTTAGTTATTGAGCTCTGTAAACAACTGGCATAGGAAGGCAGACATATAAAAAAAACTGCTTGTTTAAAGTAAATGAAAATTAAATACTCATGCAATTATTCACATTTATTCCACTTAAAAATGAAGAATGTAAATGTAAACACTTTTTAGTCCTTAAAACAGCAAGAATGTATGTCTCTGTGAAGGTTCCTTAGAGCTTGGTGATTGAGTTTAAGCTCAATCACATGGAAGCACAATTTATGTTTTTTTTTTTTTCCCTTGCACACAATTGGGTATTCTTTGCCAAGTCAATTCTCATCACATTCACTAAGTTCTGGGGCAAATTACCTTGCAAAGTAAAGAGTTAATTTGCCTTTACTAAATCAAGTCCATAGTCTGGAATACTACAAACAAACAGAACATTTCCCAGCACACTTACTAGATGGCCTGCAATAGAAAAACAAATTGACAGTGTTATAAAATTCACGTTAAATACAGAGGGTTGCACACATTCCCAAATATATGTGGAAGCTGCAGTGCCTCGCCAAGGCTCCTTTGTACACTGCAGTCCTAACTCTATATTTAAGAGTCTCCACGTTGGAACATGTATAGCAGTGGGTAAATTAAGAGTAGGTACACCTGGAGGGAGCCTGAAAGGCACAAGGACACATTAAACTCAAGAGCACAATGGCAGATGAAGGCATACAATGTGTCCCCAAGCCATATAGGGCGAACATTAGGTAAATTAATCATTCTTTTTTATTCTTTGTAGAATTCTCTTTTATTTCCATTAAACATTTTAAGCCATAAGGTTAGGGCAGGCAAATCAAACTGTCATGACTTGGGGGGGCTTTAATGAAGGGGAGATTCCAGGTATTGGAGAACGTATTACCTTCCTAATGTGACAATGAGCAGTCAATTGGCAGGCCTGAACACTACCACACTGGGGGTAAGGTCAGTAGCCTGATTCTCCTGGGTAAGCTCAGATACCAACCAACACCAAAACTTACCCAGGATCAAAGGTGTACACAGTCTATTGCATTAGGGTGTGCACCCCAAAACTCAAACACACATGCCTTTCTTTGCAGCCTCCGCTGCACTGGGGAATGAATGAATGGGAAATTCTCTGTGCTGAGCGGCTTCATGTTCATTCACAAACTGAAGCATAGTAAACACAGTTTACAATGCATCACTTATGATTGAATAGAGTGAGTGTGTTCACTGTGTTAACTTAGAAAAGAAAGGGGCGGTAAATTACATACTGACTAGCCCTTTCCCCCGCCCTCTATCCTGAAACATCCCCCGCAGCAGCCGAGGGGAGAGGAGAGGAGGGAAACCAGTAGCACTCCGGAGGGGGCAACATGGGGGAAGCCCAAGTAGTAGAAAGGATCAGCCCACCTGGCACACCCCCTGCGCATGCCTATGCCCAGGATGGACTGTGTGGTAGGCAGCAAGGAAGCATGATTCAGCTTGCTGGGAAGGTGGTCTATCAGGAGTTACATTTACTTGAAAACCTAGCTACTATTAAAACTTTATGAAGTCTAAAAGGTCCTTTTTCTGGAATACAGTATTATAGTTTAAAATTGTTGCTATATAAATGAGGCTTAGCATCTGTTTCAAATGATGTTTTATGAATTGACATATCCTCATAGAACCAGCCTGTCTGAAGAGTATGGTTGACTGTTTACTAGGGATGAGCCGAACACCCACCGGTTTGCAGCAGAACATGCGAACAGGCAAAAAAATTGTTCGAGCACGCGAACACCGTTAAAGTCTATGGGACACGGACATGAAAAATCAAAAGTGCTAATTTTAAAGGCTAATATGCAAATTATTGTCATAAAAAGTGTTTGGGGACCTGGGTCCTGCCCCAGGGGACATGTATCAATGCAAAATTTTTTTTTTCCGGGAGCAATGATTTTAATAATGCTTAAAGTGAAACAATAGAAGTGAAATATTCCTTTCGATTTCGTACCTGGAGGGTGTCTATAGTATGCCTGTGAAGTAACGCATTTTCCCAATGTTTACAGTCCCTGCACAAAATTAAATTTCTAAAGGAAAAAACGTCATTTAAAACTACTAGCGGCTATAATGAATTGTCAGGACCCGGCAATACAGATAAAAGTCATTGAAAAAAATGACATGGGTCCCCCCCAGTCCATTACCGGGCCCTTTGGGTCTGGTATGAATATTAAGGGGAACCCTAAACAAAAAAAACGCATGGGGGTCCCCCCAAGTTCCATTACCAGACCCTTCAGGTCTAGTATGGATATTAAGGGGAACCCCGCACCAAAATAAAAATAAAATGGCGTGGGGTTCCCCCCAAATATCCATACCAGAACCTTATCCGAGCACGCAACCTGGCAGTCCGCAGGAAAAGAGGGGGACGAGAGAGCGCCCCCCCTTCTCAACCGTACCAGGCCATATGCCCTCAACATGGGGTGGATGGCATGTTGATGGGGGAAAAGGGCCTCATCCCCACAACCCTTTGCCCAGTGGAAATCTGGAAGCCCCCTTTAACAAAGGGGACCTCCAGATCCCGGCCCCCCTATGTGAATTGGTAACGGGGTACATTGTACCTCTACCATTTCACTCAAAAAAGTTAGAAAAAAGGAAAAAAACACACACACACACAAAGTTGGGACAAACCCTTTAATAAAAGAAAAAAAATTCCTGCGCCGTAATCCGACCCGCCGCTACAAACCATACCACCTCCATAGGGGGCTCCTGGCCGAATGACGCGCATCCCGTCTGGCAGGTCTTTTATAACCGAGGGCGGGGCAACCCGTAATGTGGATGGGTGACTCTGTCACCTCTGACACAATGGGGGTTTCCCGTGACGCATCAGAGGGGGCAGGTCACCCGTCCACTTCACAGGTGGCCCCGCCCTTGGTTATAAAAGAGCTGTCAGACGGGTCGCGTGTCATTCGGCTGGGAGCCTCCTATGGAGGCGGTATCGTTCGTAGTGGCGGGTCGCACTCGTAGAAGGATTAGAGCATGATCTGTATTGCATTGCATTGTATTACAATTATCTGTATTGCTGGGGCCTGACAATTCATTATAGAGTAGTTTTAAATGACTTTTTTTCCTTTAGAAATGTCATTTTGTGCAGGGACTGTTATAAACATGGTAAAAATGCGCTACTTCACAAGCATACTATAGACGCTCCCCAGGTACGAAATTTAAAGGAATATTTCACTTTTATTGTTTCACTTTAAGCATAATTAAAATGACTGCTCCCGAAAAAAAAGTCTGTTTTTAAAACTTTTTTTTGCATTGGTACATGTCCCCTTGTGCAGGCCCCGGGTCCCCAAACACTTTTTATGACAATAACTTGCATATTAACCTTTAAAATTAGCAATTTTGATTTCTAATATAGACTTTTAAAGGGTGTTCCGCGGCATTCGAATTTGCCGTGAACACCCCAAATTGTTCGCTATTCGGCGAACGGGCGAACAGCCCAACACCCAATGTTTGAGTCGAACTCATGTTCGACCCAAACATAAAGCTCATTCCTACTGTTTACCATTCAAAGGCAGCTTATTTCTTCAATAAGACAAATAAGTTAAATCCAAAACTTTATTTCAGACAAATGCAGTACAGAGGAGGTTTTCCAGTTTTCTGAAGCATGAGAAGATAATCACTTTTCTGAGCCCATTCTCTCCGAAAAACACTGGCTAAGGGCAATATGAAGAAACAGGCAAAGTCTTGCTAGGACTGAAGTAACTAGCACTTAACAGGAGAGGGGTGGGGGCATAGTAAACAAGTTGTAGTGTACCTAAACCACCACTAGATGTTAATACAACAAGAGAAAGAAAATATTAGTGAGTCAAATATAGTACAATACAACAGAAAATAACATATATAGGTGGGACAGAGTACCAATGAAATTTGTTGTATTTGTGCACAGACTCCCATCTGATTTTTCTTGTATCGACTATAATATCACTATGGCACTTCAGTTCTAGATTTATATAGATTTATCTCAATCAAAACTCAAGGTGGCTGTAGAAACCCTGTTGTGGGCTAAAAGTCACCGGCCCAGTGTCTAGACACACTGGGGCAGATCTACATACCTCTGCGCCGGGCGCAGCGTATCTATGATACGCTACGCCGCTGTAACTTTTTGTTGGTTTGAATCCTGAAAGAAATTCAAATTTGGCGGGTAGGGGGCGTGTTTCATTTAAATGAATCGCATCCCCACGCTGAACGAACTGCGCATGCACCGTCCCTAAAATATCCCAGGGTGCATTGCTCCAAATCACGTCGCAAGGACATCATTGTTTTCGACGTGAACGTAAATGGCGTCCAGCCCCATTCGCGGACGACTTACGCAAACAACGTAAAAAATTCTAAATGCGAGGCTGGAACGACGGCAAAACTTAACATTGAGTACGCCACCATATAGCAGCTTTAACTATACGCTGGAAAAAGCCAAATGGAAACAACGTAAAAAAAATGCGACGGCCGGTCGTACGTTCGTGGATCGTCGGAAATAGCTAATTTGCATACTCGCCGCGGATTTCAAAGGAAACGCCACCTAGCGGCCGCCGAAAAATTGCATCTAAGATCCGACGGCGTACAAAGACGTACGCCTGTCGGATCTAGCCGAGATGCCATCGTATCTTGTTTTGAGGATTCAAAACAAAGATACGACATGGGAATTTTGAAATTACGCCGCCGTATTAATAGATACGCCGGCGTAATTTCTTTGTGGATCTACCCCACTGTGTTAAAATGACCTCCATACTATTGGATAGTAATGGAAACATTTCAGGACATCCAACACTACCTATCTACCTCCTGAAGCACCAATGACATAATCTCACCCTAGGCAAAATATCTTGACTGGAACTTAAAGACTGATTTTAATAATAAATGTCACAGACCCCTTTTTTCATGATACTCTTCCTGTAAATTCTTACATGTCAAGGATTTGTTTGTGAAAACTTGTAAAGTTACAGAGAGGTCCAGTTTAGATGAAATCATTGTTTGTTAGCAATTGTGGTATAAAGTAAGAAAGATTCTTATCACTATTAAAGTTTTTACTTTCCTCTGTAAAGCAGTGCTGACTCATTGAACAAAGGTGTTTATGAGACAAAATTTAGAGAACGACAAACAAAATCAATAAAATGTCCCTTAAAAGGTTGCCTGCTAAGGGATTTCTCTTGTACTTTTCAGCCCGAATGTGCTAATTCTTTCACATTAGATGGACAGGGGTCACTTCCATCCCGCAAACACGTTAGAAGCATTTTTGCTTTTGTTCATGGTTATGAATTTCAAGGCTTGGAATGCACCCTTGACACGCTATTTCTTTCATTTTGCTAGGTACACAAGCTAGGTGATGTTGAAGCACATATGGCTTTATACAGCTCTGATCTATATACAAAAGGTTTTTTTTGAAAGGAAAAAAAAAATGACTGATGTAATTCTACTGACTTACTGAAAGGAGATCATCAGAGGAATCTGATTGGGAGTAAACAATAGTAGACCCCGAGGGAAAATATATTGTAAATGTTTGACATCTCAAGCCAAAACTCTCTTCTGTTTGCAGAAAGGCATAGCTGTGAAATGTCTATTCTGCTACTTACACCAATTACATGTTGTCTTCCATGGGTAATTTTCATGGCAGCCGTCACTTGAAGCATATAAAACACCATGAATCAGATAAAATCATAAAACATGGAACAAAAGCTAGTCATTGTAATAAAAGAAATGTGTATATAGGTAATGTTTTGAGTAGAGATCCTGACAAACAGATAAATACATAGTTGAAAAAGGTATGTGGGTATGTTTTACCTTTTAAAAGATTTGTAGTTCTGCTCAGTCAGTCTTGTGATTTATACAAAGCAAAACTTTTGGTGATTTTTATTTTACTTTGCATATCTCAAAACCCTTTCCCCCCTCTCTCCCAGGGCTGGACCAAGGCAGAAACAGAAGAAGCACCTGTCTTGGGCAATGTGCTGTGGGCGGCACAGCTGCGGTGGGAGCCCCTCCTATGTCTGCACCGGCCAGCTGCACTGCGAAGGACTGAGTTGTCAAAATGACAGAAAAAGAAATATAAATACATAAGAACATTCAAGTGTAACAAAGTGATGCACCGCTCTGTTGTGACAGTGGCCCTTTTTGTGTCAGGAGCGTTATGTTCTACGAAGAGCACAGCACTCATGGAGCTCTGATGATTACACTGCAGGATTCAGCTATTAGTTTGACAGCTCAGATCCTGCTCTGCATTCTTTTATGAATGAAAGCTACTATTGTGGTGGATCTCCACTTCAGAGTGTGCATGAGGTCCTTACCACTATCTATAAATCTGAAACTGGGGGCTATTTCTTTCCCTATACAGTTAAACCTTGTATTGTGAGCATAATTCATTCCGGAAACATGCTTGTAATCCAAAGCACTTGTATATCAAAGCAAATTTCCCCATGAGAAATAATGGAAACTTAGATGATTCGTTACGCAACCATTTTTTCATAAATCCTTCAGTTTATAATCCATATAAAAATATTATAGCAATGTGATAAATTGTGTAACCATAAAATGTCCATCCAAAAAAGGAAGCCTCCACAAGGGGATTAGAAGCTAAATCCAGCAGGAGCTACAGAGTATAAAAGAGAAGAGAGGCGCCTCTAAGTACAGCAATATTTTGCTAAATGTTGTACCTTCATTAAATGTAACCATATTGATACACTTAGAGGCGCCTCTCTTCTCTTTTACACTCAGTTGTGACATGACGCTACTATTATATCAAGACATTGCTTGTATATCAAGTCAAAATGTATAAAATTTTTTAGCTTGTCTTGCAAAACTCTCTCAAACCAAGGTTTTACTGTACTCCCTCATCCTATGTTGTTCCTCTGTATTTTTCATTGTCCTCCTGTGTGGAAGAATCTGGCCAACTTAAAAAGCTGATTCATTGGGTCAACCAGTCCCACTTTTAGCTAGAATCTCATAGAAGCTGGAATCTTATTCCCTTTTCTCTTCCTAGGGAATCTTCTCTAAAGATGTACCCATTCCCTTACTATTGGAGTCTAGTTCATCAACAGAGGAAGTTTCCCATGTCTGAAGACTCTCTCTGTCAGCTGGTATCTCAGAAACTCTCTCTGCTGATCTATATCTGAAAGCTGCAATTTTTTTCCTTCAGTAAAAATTTGAGTACTCCTCTTGCAACTGACTGGATTATGGAACACATTACACTGCCAGTGTTTTTCAACTTTTTTTAGCCAAGGTATCCTTTAGAACCCTACCAAATCCCCCCTCCTAGCACAACCCACCTCCCCCCAACCAAATCACTCTCCCAGCTCAAACCCTCACTCTTAGCACAAAACCCAACCCCCTCCTAGCACATCCCCCCACCCAGCACAAACCCCCCTCCTAGCACAACCCTTCCACACCCAAATCCCCCCTCCCAGCACAAACCGCTACAAATCCCCCCTCTTACCACAAACCCGCAAAAACCCCTCTCCTAGCACAACCCCTGACCCCACTTGCTACCAAATACCCCACATAGCACAATTACCCATAAAATTCCCCCTTCTAACACAGCCCCCCACCTGCTCACAAATGCCCCACATAGCACAATTATCCACAAAATCCCCCCTCCTAACACAGCCCCCCACCTGCTCACAAATCCCCCACATAGCACAATTACCCCCGAAAGCCCCCCTCTTCCTAGCACACATTCTGTCCCTACAGTAGTGACAACAGCTGGCAAGAGTAAAGAGAGGAGGGGGGGGGGGTTGCGGGCACAGCTCTCTGCCTCCTCTGTAAACAGGAGTTAACTGTGCGGTCTCCCTCATGTAGCACAGGAGCTAACAGAGGATTGCTCAGATCAGGCTGTTGCTGCAGCACCCCAAGGAGTTCTCATGGCACCCCAGGGTGCCGCCACACCCCGTTTGAGAATCACCGATCTATAAAATGTCAGACCTGAATTTTGTGCCATACTGTTTATCATGAATAAAATAACTCATGTGGTTGTGGGTGTAATTGCCATTATCACTTTAAATAATTACAAAACATGTCCTCATTCTTGGGATTTTAAAGGCAATTCAAACACTATTTTGTAAAAAAAAATGCTTTAAAATTGTAGTATAAAAACAGTACATTTAAATGGTTATGGGTTTGTTCCGTGCTGATGGTTAATTATACTATAACGAGAGCTGCTGACTCCACCGTGACACCTACCTAAGTAGGGTCTATTTGAAAAATGAGAGAATTCTAGTAGGTGTGGCACTGCTCTGTAAGTGTAGTGTATTTGTATTTAGGTGCTATTGCTTACATTCATTTGATATGCAATAAAAACTTTGTGACCTTTATAAATATGTGTGGATCATTCCATCAAAATAAAGTGACAAGTGCTAATGCTATTCAACAATCCTTAGAGAAAAGACATATAAAAATATTATAAATATAAAGTGACAGGTGCAATAATTGATCAAAAGTCATCACAGTATGAATCGTATATCATAAATTAAATCCTAGGTGCAATAAAGTGATAAACTGCGATAAAAAGTCCTATTATCATATTCAAGTCTTAAAAGTGATAAGCAGTCTATTTGGAAATAAAGACATTCTTCAAAAACAAAGTTACTTGTGCCTTTTTTCTCTCCATGCTTTCTAAAAATATCGTATGGTGCTTCACTCCGTGCTCTCCTATGTGAATGTACGTACCAGAGGGCTCTCCCCTCTAAAGGGTGTTGCGCCTTTACAGCCACACTGCTGTATATTGAAACACAGACCTTCGATGGTAGTATTCTTTATCGGCCCCTTCACCTCGTAAATGCCGATTGTACCTTTCAACTATCGATATTCACTTCCCCTGTGTCATGTTGATCAAATGGGTAGTCGACTATAGATAGATAATTCCTATGGGGAGAGATCATTTAAAAAAAATTGAAATGGCCACTAATGGTAGAGAGGAAAGCCCTCTGGTAAGTGTATTCACATAGGAGAGCATGGAGTGAAGCACTTGCACCATAAGATATTTAAGATTTATAAGAGAGGTCTTTATGTCCAAATGGACTGCTTATCACTTTTAGGACTTGAATATGATAATAGGACTTTTTATCACAGTTTATTACTTTATTGCACCTATAATTTAATTTATGATATAAGGTTCATACTGTGAAGACTGTTGATCAATTATTGGACCTGCCACTATATATTTATAATATTTTTATATGTCTATTCTCTAAGGATTGTTGAGTAGCATTAGCACTTGTCACTTTATTTTGATGGAATGATCCACATATATTTATAAAGGTCACAAAGTTTTTTATTGCAAATCAAGTGAATGTAAGCAATAGCATCTAAATAAGAATACAATTATAACAGAGCAGCGCCACACCCACTAGAATTCTCTCATTTTAAAAAAATGGATAATTTCTCAAAAAATCACAAATTTCATAATGACATACAGTATAACAAAGTGCTTTCAACAAGACTTCCTCCTCTGTGTTTCAGCAGGATACTTTCAGCGCCCGAGCCCTGGCCCTATGCAGGACACCCCCTTAGACTAGGGGGTACCCCTCAGGGCCTCCAACAGCCTCCTCAACACTGTATCTGCATCTTCCATCTGACTGCCCCTTCTGGCATGACTCATCAATTATTAAAGGCCGGGAGGCCAGTCCCACTCCTGGGGATTGGCCAGAGACCTCCAAATATGCTGAGCAGCCCCTCCTAGTCTCCACCCACTATCTTCAAGAATGTTCTCCAACACTCTGAAAACGGGGGGAGGCATCAAAGAGCTGCTGAGATGAGCCATCCAGCCATGACCTCTAAAAAACCTTGACCCAATTAAGACTCACCAGCTTAAATGTGAGTCAGAGTATGGTTTTCATACACACACACTTCTAGCACACACTAGAGGTGCTACATTAAAGTGGATGTAAACCAGATTCATGAAATTTGAGCTGGGCACATATATCTGTAGTGCTTTATTATCTCTCTCCAAAACACAGAGTCCCGTGGTTTTCTCCTACTCCATAGCTCAGTTATCAGCCTGATATATTCTGACAAGTTCTCCGAGATGGGAGATAAAAGCAGCCTGAAATTTGTGTCGAGGGAGGTTGCTATAAATAGATTAGCAAAGAGCTGGCCTTTTCACAGCCCAGCTCTGCACATTGTTTTCTTCCTTTGCCAATGTGGAGAGGGGGTGTGTGCCTTTCCTCCAATCAGCTGTCTTGGCTATATGTCAATAATCCACTCCCAGTGTTGAACAGGAAGAGAAAATCTGTAACACAATATGCACTAAAGCAGTGGTTCTCCACCCTGTCCTCAAGTATCCCCAACAGGCATGTTTGCAGGTTTCCCTGTAACTTTCACAGGTGCTTTATTTGACGGTTACCCTGTATCTTCAACAGGTGCTTTAAATCAGAGTCAATGGCTTGGTATTTTGGACAGCTATTTTATCTAAGGATATATAAAGCTGAAAACAACAGATATACATGTAAAACTTATGTAGGAAGAGTTGTTTTATCCCTGTGTATCATCTGAGGCTGTTCACTTCACTGGGTATATGTGAAGGTTTACATCCGCTTTAATATAAAATGTTTAGTTTGCAAACAGTTTACAAAGAGCAACCTACATCCCCATCCCCTGCTATGCCTAAACATCAAGCTGTTCAGAACAGGCAAATTTCCAGCACTTCATTATAGTGTTGAAACTTGCCATCTCTTATAGATTTTTTCTGGACGATCACTAAAGTTACAGGCTTTCTTAGGCCGCGTACACACGGTCGGTCCAAACCGATGAAAACGGACTGAAGGACCTTTTCATTAGTCCAAACCGATCGTGTGTGGGCCCAGTTATCCTTCGGTCAAAAATTTTAGAACTTGCTTTAAAATTGAACCGATGGACGCCTAACCGATAGGTCAAAACCGATGGTTAGTATGCAAAAGCATCGGTTAAAAACCTGCGCATGCTCAGAATCAAGAATCAATCAACAACTTAATTTTTCTCTGCACGTCGTTGTGTTTTACCTCACCACGTTGACTTGATCGTTTTTTCAACTGATGGTGTGTAGTCACATCAGACAATCAGTCAGCTTCATCCGTTAACCGATGACAACGGTCCTTCGGATCATTCTCATCGGATGGACCGACCGTGTGTACGCGGCCTCACAGGTCAATAGGAACATGTGGATGAGAGGATGGGTGGAAGAGCTTCTGCACTCTCAGGAAGTGTTCTCAGTCTTAGTCCTTTGGAAAGATCTACAGTGCCTTGAAAAAAGTATTCCTACCCCTTGATATTTTCCAAATTTTGTTACAACCAAAAACGTAAATGTATTTTATTGGGATTTTATGTGATAGACCAACACAAAATGGCACATAATTGTGAAGTGGAAAGAAAAATGCTAAATGGTTTTCATTTTTTTTTTACAAATAAATATGTGAAAAGTGTGGCATGCGTTTGTTTTCAGTCCCTCTGAGTCAATACTTTGTAGAACCACCTTTCACAGCAATTACATCTGCCACTCATTTTTGGGTATGTCTCTACCAGCTTGGCACATCTACAGAGTGACATTTTTGCCAATTCTTCTTTGCAAAATAACTCAAGCTCTGTCAGATTGGATGGAGAGTGTGTGTGATCAGCAATTTTCAAGTCTTGCCACAAATTCTCAATTGCATTTAGGTCTGGACTTTGACTGGACCATTCTAACACATGATCATGCTTTTATCTAAACCACTCCATTGTAGCTCTGGCTGTATGTTTAAGGTCGTTGTCTTGTTGGAAGACTTTCGCAGACTCTAACAGGTTTTCTTCTAAGATTGCCCTGTATTTGGCTCCATCCATCTTTCCATCAACTCTGACCAGCTTCCCTGTCCCTGCTGAAGAAAAGCATCCCCACAACATGATGCTGCCACCACCATAGCGTAGCATCACACATAGCGTTTTGTTTTTAGGCCAAAAAGTAAAAATTTGGTCTTATCTGAACAGAGCACCTTGCCATGTTCGCTGTGTCCCTCACATGGCTTATCGCAAACAGGACTTCTTATGGCTTTCTTTCAACAATGGCTTTCTTCTTACCACTCTTCCATAAAGGCCAGATTTGTGGAGGGCACGACTAATAGTTGTCCTGTGGACAGATTCTCCCACCTGAGCTGTGGATCTCTGCAGCTCCTCCTGAGTTACCATGGGCCTCTTGGCTGCTTCACTAATTAATGCTCTCCTTGCCCGGCCAGTCAGTTTAGGTGGACAGCCATGTCTTGGTAGGTTTGCAGTTGTGCCATACTCTTTCCATTGTCAGATGATGGATTGAACAGTGCTCCATGAGATGTTCAAAGTTTGGGATAATTTTTTATAACCTAACCCTGCTTTAAACTTCTCCACAACTTTATCCCTGACCTGTCTGCTATGTTCTTTGGCCTTCATGATGTTCTCTAAGGTTCTCTAACAAACCTCTACAGAATTACAGAAATTAAAGGAAAGCTGTTAAATTGACTGATTAAATTACACAGGTGGACTCTATTTACTAATTAGGTGACTTCTGAAGGCAATTGGTTCCACTGGATTTTAGTCAGGGGACTCAGAGTAAAGGGGGCTGAATACAAATGCACGCCACACTTTTCAGATATTTTTTTGTAAAAAAAATTGAAAACCATTTACTAGGGTTGTCCCGATACCGATACTAGTATCGGTATCGGGACCGATTCCGAGTTTTTTCGGCGGTACTCAGACGCCGATACCCCGCCCCGATACACAAATAGAATACTTGCCGTCCCCCCC
Source organism: Rana temporaria (assembly GCF_905171775.1). Lineage (NCBI taxonomy): Eukaryota > Metazoa > Chordata > Amphibia > Anura > Ranidae > Rana > Rana temporaria. The sequence goes on from NC_053493.1 coordinate 95,145,250, forward strand.
CGCCGACCACCGCAACCGAAGCCGCAATCCGCCGCTGCGATCCGCCACCGTTACGCCGCATCCCCGCTACCGCCGACTGTGTAATACGGGCGGGAACATTACAGCTTTGAATCGCTGTAATGATTTGCGCATAGTCACTCCCCCTTGCTCGGGTGAACTGTCCAATCCCGAGCAAGGGGGAGTGTCTATACGCAGCGCGGGGCCAATCATTACAGCGATTCAAAGCTGTAACGTTCCCGCCCATATTACACAGTCGGCGGCAGCGGGGATGCAGGTAAGTGGAACATGGCTGGATGGGGGGAGACGCTGGATGGGGGGAGACGCTGGCTGGATGGGGGGAGACGCTGGCTGGATGGGGGGAGACGCTGGCTGGATGGGGGGAGATGCTGGATGGGGGGAGACGATGGCTGGATGGGGGGAGACGCTGGCTGGATGGGGGGAGACGCTGGGTGGATGGGGGGAGACGCTGGCTGCATGGGGGGAGACGATGGCTGCATGGGGGCAGACGATGGCTGCATGGGGGGAGACGATGGCTGCATGGGGGGAGACGATGGCTGGATGGGGGGGATACATGGCTGGATGGGGGGAGACGCTGGCTGGATGGGGGGAGACGCTGGCTGCATGGGGGGAGACGATGGCTGCATGGGGGCAGACGATGGCTGCATGGGGGGAGACGATGGCTGGATGGGGGGAGACATGGCTGGATGGGGGGAGACAATGGCTGCATGGGGGGGATACATGACTGCATGGGGGGGATACATGACTGCATGGGGGGATACATCGCTGCATGGGGGGAGACATGGCTGCATGGGGGGGATACATGACTGCATGGGGGGATACATGACTGCATGGGGGGAGACATGGCTGGATGGGGGGAGACATGGCTGGATGGGGGGAGACAATGGCTGCATGGGGGTGACGATGGCTGGATGGGGGGAGACGATGGCTGGATGGGGGGAGACGATGGCTGGATGGGGGGAGACGATGGCTGGATGGGGGGAGACGATGGCTGGATGGGGGGGAGACATGGCTGCATGGGGGGGATACATGACTGCATGGGGGGGATACATGACTGCATGGGGGGATACATGACTGCATGGGGGGATACATGGCTGCATGGGGGGAGACATGGCTGGATGGGGGGAGACATGGCTGCATGGGGGGAGACATGGCTGCATGGGGGGAGACATGGCTGCATGGGGGGAGACATGAATGGATGGGGGGATACATGGCTGGATGGGAGGGATACATGGCTGGATGGGGGGGAGACATGGCTGGATGGGGGGGGAGACATGGCTGGATGGGGGGGGAGACATGGCTGGATGGGGGGGGGGGAGACATGGCTGGATGGGGGGTTGACATGGCTGCATGGGGGGAGACGATGGCTGCATGGGGGGAGACGATGGCTGCATGGGGGGAGACGATGAATGGATGGGGGGGATGCATGGCTGGATGGGGGGGATGCATGGCTGGATGGGGGGGGATACATGGCTGGATGGGGGGGATACATGGCTGGATGGGGGGGATACATGGCTGGATGGGGGGGAGACATGGCTGGATGGGGGGATACATGGCTGCATCTGTGGGGGGACATGGCTGCATTTGGGGACACATTTAAAAAAAGTATCGGTATTCGGTATCGGCGACTACTTGAAAAAAAGTATCGGTACTTGTACTCAGTCCTAAAAAAGTGGTATCGGGACAACCCTACCATTTACCATTTTCCCTCTACTTCACAATTATGTGCCACTTTGTGTTGGTCTATCACATAAAATCCCAATAAAATACATTTACGTTTTTGGTTGGAACATGACACAATGTGGAAAATTACAAAGGGTATGAATACTTTTTCAAGGCACGGTAATTACTCAAAGCCCACCACATTTTCAACTCTGGTTAACTTCTGCTGACAGTTTCTCTCATGAGCAGTAGCTTTTGGTTCTAGGTCATGTCTGTGTGGTTAAAGAGACCAACAAATAGATCAGGGCTTTGAGGCTCACTGAATCAATCAAAGGCTGCTCCATAGAGTATCTTGGATACAGGAGGACTTTTAAATGATCACATATTGTGATTCCCCCATGCCAAAATGCATTATAGGGCTTAACTTATCTCTTCGTCGGTATATGTCTAGTAATCTAATGCCCTGTACACACCGATGGACCGTTTTCATCAGACAAACCGATCGTGTGTGGACCCCATCGTTTTTTTCCCATCGGTGAAAAAAAATAGAACCCGTTTTAAAATTTTCTGATGGTTAAAAAACCAATAGAAAAAAACGATCGTCTGTGGGGAAATCCATCCAAGTCGACGCATGCTCGGAAGCATTGAACTTAATTTTTCTCTGCACGTCATTGTGTTTTACGTCACCGCGTTGAACACAATCAGATTTTTAACTGATGGTGTGTAGTCAAGACTGATGAAAGTCAGCTTCATCGGATATCTGATGAAAAAATCCATCGGTCCGTTTTCATCGGATGAACCGATCGTGTGTATGTGGCATTACTGTACCTGATATTGGGCTTCTCCATCAATAGTACCTACTGATATTGTGTCTACTATCGTTCTGCCTAGTAGTGAAGCTCCAGCTTCATTGTACCCACCGGTGAGGCACCGCAAGTCTATGTATTAAAATGATCAGGTCTACTAGATTCCTCTTGGTTTGATGTCAACTGCAAATTATTTGTATAACACTAGAGGCAGAGTTATGAAAACTGCAGCAAAAAATTAGGCGTTGCACATTATTGTAGATTTTTTGATTCACATTCCAAAAACAGAGCAGAGAATGAAAGTTAAAAAAATCTGGCTGATTAGTATGGACTATTTCATTCATTTATGTTCTTTGGTTTTCATAATGAGTCTATGTTGGGCAGTATTCCCTCAACTCCGTTCACCAAGAGAAACCTTCTCCGGTGTAGTTAAAATTCCTTGTGTACATGTCTGTATGGGAAACTTAAATATGGTTACTCCCATAGATTTTGTGATAAGATATTCTTTGTAAATCTGTTGCATCTGGGAGTTTAGTATAGAATAGTTATTTGCAATAGAGGTAAATAAAGCAGTTCAATACAGTGACCTTGCGAATAAGGATAAACTGCATCAATTGATACCTCAACCACCACTCAATTGCTAACCACAATGTAAGAAAAAATCTTATCTTTCACATTTCAGTAACAGAAACTGCTCTTAATGTTTCAGGTTCCTACAGAGCACTGAACTCAAATTGCTATCTGGTATACCAAAGTATATCTGCATGATTTTGGATAGTAAGACTGAAATCCCAGATGGGGTTATTATTGCAGCACACATTCCGGGAAGATACGTTTTGTTTACCGGATCTTTTTTTTTAACGTTTGATTAACCCCATTCAGGACAGGAGTGTTTTAGGTCTTGTATTGTATTTGTTTGTGTGGATAGGTTCATTTTGCATAGTTTGCATTTTATCACAGCCTTGCAGTAGCAAGGCTGTTTTATAAACAGGAGAATATATGGTTTATAACAATTTAACTCAAATTAAATTTTGAAAAAAATAAAATTTTTACTTATATTTATTTTGTTAGCATAGCTTTGAGAGATATCAATTTGTATTAATGTTTATTCCTGTATTCAAAATGTCTGTGTTTTTTATTTTATTTATTAAAGCACTTTGTAAATAGTATTTTGGACATTTTCTTTAAAGCGGAGGTTCACCCAAATAACATGTATATAAGATCATATTCTTTATACTTCCAACATGTACAGTATGCCCTTTTTTTTTGTTTGGCTGTACATACCTTATTATGGCTATTTTCCACCCGGCTTCCGGGTACTCACTCCCGCGGGAGTAGGCGTTTCTATGCTGTGCCACAATGTCATCTGGGACTTCGCCCAGATGATTGACGTCCTTGAGAAAAAGTTCCCCCTGGCGGATAAGGCCCCCCCTATTGCGTAGGCGCGTCACGAGTCACAGAGTTTTCGAAAGTAGCCGAACTGCGAGTCAGCTCTATACGGCGCCTGCGCAGTCAGCTCTACACAGCTCCTAGTCGATGCGCAGGCGCCGTGTAGAGCTGACTCGCAGTTCGGCTACTTTTGGAAACACTGTGACTCGTAAAGGGCCTACGCAATAGGGGGGGGCCTTATCCGCCGGGGGGAACTTTTTCTCAAGGACGCCAATCATCTGGGCGAAGTCCCAGATGACATTGCGTCACAGCATAGAAACGCCTACTCCCGCAGGAGTGAGTACCGGGAAGCCAGGTGGAAAATAGCCATAATAAGGTATGTACAGCCAAAAAAAAGGGCATACTGTACATGTTGGAAGTATAAAGAATATGATCTTATATACATGTTATTTGAGTGAACCTCCGCTTTAAGTACTGTAATACCCAATAGAAATAAGATCACTTTCGGTGATAGCAGTCTTTGTGTTTGTTCTAGCTTGTAGTATCCTTTCAGTTTTATACAGGGTTACCGAATATGAATATGAGAAAACAGAAAGTATCTTAGGGGTTGATTTACTAAAGGCAAAACGACTGTGCACTTTACAAAGTGCAGTTGCACTCAGCAAGTGCAGTTGCTCCAGAGCTTATCATTTTGAAAATTAATACAAAATTAATATGTGTGAGGTCAGCATAAGGCATTAGAAACAATGAACTAGGTCAGTGATTTACAATCTTGTCTGCATTAGGTAAACAAACTTCTGACATCTTCCCCCCCTCAACCCCAACCCATCCCACAAGTAGAGATCTCTTTTGGTGGTATTTAATCACCTCTGCGGTTTTATTTTTTGCTCCATAAACAACAACAAAAAATAAATAATAATTTTGCTACATATACAAACATATACAATAAAATAAAAACCAAAAATCGAAATTTCTTCATCAATTTCAGCCAATACGTATTCTGCAACATATTTTTGGTAAAAAAATCACAATAACAATATATTGATTGGTTTGCACAAAGGTTATAGCGTCTACAAACTATGGGATTTTTTTTACCTAGTAATGGCGGCTATCAGCAACTGTGATATTGCGGCGGACAGTCGGACACTAGCTGACACTTTTTGGGGACAATTCACACTAATACAGTGAGCAGTGCTAAAAACAATGCGCTGCCACTGTACTAATCACACTGGTTGCGAGTGCTATCCGCATTCCAAAGGGGCCCTGTGCGTCTTTGGGTCCAGTTCAGGTGCGAATTCAGGCAGAAATTCTGACCTGAATCGCACCTGAACCGGTGAACAGGGACGCACCGGACCCCATGCTGTCAACCGTGGCTGCACATATGTGAACTTAATGTATTAATCAAGCAGAATTTGAATAATACACCCATTTAGTTCTATTTTCCCTCATTCTGTTGTGAAGAGCAAGTTAAAATAATGACTTGGAAAAAGTAACCACATTTAAATTCCATATTTTCTTTCTTTAATTAATACCTTTCAGAATAAGTGATATGAATTGATGTTTATGTTGTGAATGTAGCCTGTTTCTTGTTTTGAAGTTAATTGATATTTAGCATTGATTCACCGACATGAATTTCCCTTCCGGCATTTGTAAAGCAGTTAATTGATTATATCAGTCAGTGATCCATAAGACACGCTTTGTTTTATAAAGGAACACGGTTATTAGGTAAACTTTGGAGGCTGTCGATATATATTGAAATTTAAAGTATATTTGCTTAAAGGTTCACTTCATTCAGGATTGAAATAACATTATGAAAATATATAGGAACATAGTCAATACACCCCAGGCTTCTGTTCTTCCAGGCTCAGCGGCATGTTGCATCATTGAGTCTCTCTACATCTGCCATTTTCACCACTGCTTTGTCAACTTGTTTTCAACCCGCTACTCCCTGCAGTGCTTTTAGCTACTAACGGCACCTTATGCTCCCCTTCTCAATCTGTGCAGCCTCCAACAATGTAGGTGATCTGGCAGTGCCTAAATGTGACACTGTAGTTCTGGCCAAACCCTTATATTACCTTGTAAAAGTAGCAGTGTCATCATCGCTGAGCTTTACATTGCCTGTGCAGAGAGCAGAGCTGCGGAAGGTACCCAGCAGGCCCATCCAAATACAGGCTGCCTGCAGAAAACAGCAAGAGGGGTCTTTATTACAGGAAGCTCCTGCATAAGGGTGAAGTTTCACACTGGATTACTGCACAGATCTGCAAGACATAGATGAAAAAGTAACCCATATGTATACTGGCCCATTGGCCCCACATTACTATACCCCCGCTATTACTACCAAAAATTAGTCTGACACCAAGGTCGGCCCCTTTATTAAAGTTTACAAACATTTTACAAAATAAACCAAAACAAGGCATAATCTTTTTGGTTGTCGATCCTTGGAGGCACTATGTATCAAAATCTTTTACCTTATATCTACCTTAACATTTTCCATGGTCCCTGTTGCTTTGCACCGTCTCGGGGACGACCACCTTTAGCCAGGGCCAGATTAAGAACATCATGGGCCTGGTGCTGAGGATTTTGGTGGGGCCTTTTAGGCTGCATTCACACCTCCGCGACAAGTAACGCCGCGTACGCGGCGTATTTTGCCGCGAATAGTGTAACTTTTTTTTTACAAATCCTTCCTATTGCTTTGTATGGCCGAACGCCAATGCCGCCGGAAAAAAAGGGCCTGGGACTTTTTTTCATGCCGCAGGTGTACGGCGTCTATGAGATGTGAACCATCTCATAGACAGCAATGGGAATTCTCCCCTCCAGCGGCACGAGCGGCCGGCGTCGGGCGTTTTGTCGCGGAGGTGTGAATGGGGTGTAATAAATAATAAATAAATGCGTGGGAATGACATGAACGCAGCCCAGCCAAGGCAAGTGACCAAAGGCACAGAACCCAGAAGGAAGACCGGGTGAAGATGGAAGTGCCCGGGCCCCGCCTGATTCATCACAGCGCAGCACTGGAGGGCTCAGTCTGAAAATTTAAGTGTACACTAATGTGCTAATATGCTGTGCATACTTGTACATTGTGGCATAACCTACCCCAGGGCCTCTAAAAAGTAGTAATGTCAGGAAAGTTTACTACCGCTTTATTATCACAGGATCCCAGGAGCCTCTCATGGGGCCCCCTACTGACCCGGTGGACGGTGGCCCTTGGGCAGTGCCTAAGTGCACAGTTGCCAACATTTAAAAAATATTTTCAGGGCCACTTTTTTATATAAGTGCTATATTTAGAGTAGCTGAGATCCCCGATGTTCCTCTATACATCATAGTAGTAATCACAAAATTAAATGAGTACTAATAATGGGGCAGAACAAATATGAGAACTGATATTTCCTTTAGTTGAACTAACAAAAGTGTGTCCATTCTAGAGCTGGTAACATTGAGGATATTCAGTATAATTTTAAAGAACTGTTTTTGTGGGTAAGCGACATAGGGGAGGAGTATGGACGGTATATAAGTGGGAAGTATGTGCAGGTGAGGGAGAGGAATGTGGAGGGTCTAACAGTGGGCACTATGTACAGGAGAGGAGTACAAAGGGTATGGAAAAAAGCACTATGTACAGGAGAGGAGTGTGAAGGGTATGACAATGGGCAGTATGTACAGGAAGAGTGAGGGGGTATGACAGAGGGTAGTACATACCAGAGAGAAGTGTGGAGGGTATGATGGGGCAGTATGTACAGGAGAGGAGTGTGGAGGGTATGACAGTGGGCAGTATGTACAGGAGAGGAATGTAGACGGTATGATAGTGGGCTCTATGTATAGGAGAGGAGTGTGGAGGGTATGACAGTGAACACTATGTATAGGAGAGGAGTGTGGAGGGTATGACAGTGGGCACTATGTATAGTAGAGGAGTGTGGAGGGTATGACAGTGAGCAGTATGTACAGGAGAGGAGTGTGGAGGGTGTGACAGTGGGCACTAAGTACAGGAGAGAAGTGTATGACAGCAGGCACTATGTACAGGAGAGGAGTGTGAAGGGTATGACAGTGGGCGCTGTGTATAGGAGAGGAGTGTGGAGGGTATGACAGTGGGCACTATGTACAGGAGAGGAGTGTGTAGGGTATGACAGTGGGTACTATGTATAGGAGAGAAGTGTGGAGAGTATGACAGTGGGCACTATGTACAGGAGAGGAGTGTGGAGAGTATGACAGTGAGCACTATGTACAGGAGTGGAAGGATATTTAGGGACTGAGTAGTGGTTAAGCGGGTCATACATGGATTGAAATTACGCCAATTATGCAGAGACCAGCCATAGTCAATCTATGTATGGGCTAGCTGGTTTTACACAAGTCAATCTATTAATCAACTTGAGTACAACCAGCCTGTTTTTTTTTTTTCTTAAAACAATCAGTGCTGCCAGCTAAAGTTAGCAACACTGATCATTGTACGCACTGGCAGAACACAATAACACTGCAGGAGTGATTCCCCCATCCACAGGTCAGCAGGTGAGAGGGTGTGTGGGGACAGGCTGGGGAGAGATACTAGTCAGTGGCTGGGTAGGCACTGGTAGTATCAGAGCCAGATACACACAGGTTACATACGCCACAATCGTTAGAGCGAGAACAATAATTCTAGTACTAGACCTCCTCTGTAACTCTAAACATGTAACCTAAAAAAATTTAAAGCATCGCTTAGGATACCAAAAAAAATTGTGCTAACTTAACTAACTAACTGTTTTTTTAATGAATGAAACATTTTTTTCCAAAAAAACATGTTTGAAAATTGCTGCGCAAATACCATGCTAGAGCTGCACAATTAATCGTTAAAAAAATTGTGATCTCGATTCAACCCCCCTGACGATCTTCAATGCAGAGTTTGCTGATTCTTTCATATAACAAGTGGAGAGACTTTCAGCTGTCAAAAGTTTGTAAACAAAATGAAACATTGTAACTAACTAACATTGTAACTAAATTCAACCACCTAAAGTCCAACACTTGTTTCTTAAGTTAGAAAGCAATATTATTTGCTAGAAAATTACTTGGAACTGCCAAACATTATATATATTTTAGCAGAGACTCTAGGGAATACAATGGCTATTGCTGCAATATGTTATGTCACACTGCATTTTCCCACTTCAATGAATAATAAAAACCATAAAAACAAAACAGTGAAGTTAGCCCATTTTTTTTTTGTTTGTTTTAATGTGAAAGATGATGTTATGCCGCAACAATCGTGAGAGAATCGTGATCTATCTTCTAAGCAAAAAAATTGCAATTCTCATTTTAGCCAGAATCGTGCAGCTCTATACCGTGCAACATAAAAAGTGCAAAGACCACCATAGAGTAATTTTCTAGCAAAAAACAAATGATAATTTTTACATGTAGTAGAGAAGTGTCAGAATTGGCCTGGGTGGCAAGGGGTTAATTACCATGAGTAATATACAAATAATTATTATAAGCACTGTGATCCTATCAGTCTGCTGTAGTGTGTCAGCTTGTATTTATATTGGCCGCTCTGAATGTAGCTTCTGACAGGCTGTGCAAGCAGGCCCGTATCTCCGGAACCATAAATGATAGCCGTCCCATATTTTAACCAGTTGTGGGGTAGCTCTTCCCATGCCTACCCCCAAATGTGGGGTTTCTGTGACCTCTGGTCATCGAGCTACAACCCCCCAAATTCGATCTTAAAAAAATAAAAAATACAATTTTTTTTTTTTTTTTTGGGCAAACGGGCCTATCTTGAGAAAGGGGCCTGGAGCTGCAGCTCCATCAGCCCCATTGTTAATCCGGCCCTGCCTTTAGCAGATATACCATTCTCACTCCCAGTTAATCCACCATAACTGGCCTTCACCAGGGACCCATACCTTTTTTGGGACTACTACATAAATCAACAGAGATTGTTAAAAATTACTATTACTAGAGCTGTCCACCATTTAGAAAAAAAAAAACATTTATACATAAACATATGGAGCACTGATAAATATCAAACATACTATTTCTACATTTTCTCTGTCCCATGCCCCTGTAGAGCAACAATTCCAACCACAAGATCCATCTTTCTTGCTCTTATCCAGTCGTGGCTCTACATGGGTTAATAAATGTGTTTTGTGACTGTCAATCACTTCCTCAGGGGTTTATGGAGGATGAAAGTCTAACATAAATGAACAATAAACATCTGATCACATACAACATAACACATGATGTCTCCATGTTATTAAAAATTAGTGCAATTAAAATTGTATGCAGGGCTCCACCAAAGAGAGAGACCACGAGGGATCACTGGTGTTTGTACTGTATTGGCCGCTGTCTGTAATATTGAAAGATATGCATCACATATATCTTGTATATGTGTAGCCAAGGTTTGCTACTATGCTTATGATTAAGGGACAGTTTCTTTATTGTTATAATGGGTTTGGCTCCCTCTAGTGCATGCTGGACTCTATGGGCCAGATCCACAAAGCACTTACGCCGGCGTATCTCGAGATGCGCGGCGTAAGTGTATATATACGCCGGCGTAACTATGCGCTGTATCCACAGAACTAGATACGCCGGAAAATCGGCTTCTTCCGACCGACGTAACTTTTCTACGCCGGCGCAGCGTGGGCGCATATATACGCTGGACGCATCTGGCGCTCCCATTGATTTGCTATTCAAATATGCAAATGAGGGAGATACGGCAATCCACAAACGTACGTGCGCCCGACGTGGGCTACGCGCGCCGCGCGTAGGTTGTACGTCTGGCCTAAAGTTACTCCTCATAAAGCAGGGGTAAGTCAGCAGCAGACATGCACAGGTCAGCCGGAGAGCAGCTTAAGCAGCACCGTTACGGACGAGCTGAGCATCCACACTTGCAGGACAACAATATGTATGCCAACATGCCAGGGGCATCCATGGTCATAGCTATACTACTGGCTTCACAGGCGCAGAGGAGGAGGGCATGGAAGAGGATATACCAATCGCGCCTAAACGTCTTTGGCATGGGGGAATCGGAGGTGTATCGCATCTTCAGATTCAGCCCTGCTGCCATCCTGGAATTAGCCACAACCCTGCTAGATGACATCACCAGCAAGACAGATCGCTCACAAGCAGTGGAGCCACTGGTCAAGGTACTGGCGACACTCCATTTCATTGCCAGTGGATCATTCCAGCATACAAGTGGAGTTGTGGCTGGGATGGCACAATTCTCCATTAGCAGATGCGTGCACCAGGTTGTCCCCGCAATCCTCAGACGCATGTCCCACCACATCATCAGACCCACCCAGGAGCATCTGCGGCAGAAGGCAATGCGTGATTTCTACAGCATTGCAAGATTCCCACGCACCGTGGGGGCCATTGATTGCACACATGTGGCATTTCCCCCCCCGTGCAACAGAGCACATATACCGCAATCGTAAGCATTGGCATTCCATCAACGTACAGGTGATAGCCGATGCCCAATGCCTCATATGGCACGTCCGTGCCAAACACCCAGGGTCCAGCCACGACAGCTACATATACCGTCAAAGCAACATCCCAACAGAATTTGAACAGAACGTGTACGGAAACAGCTGGCTGGTTGGTGAGTGACATGGGTGTCAGGCATGTCTGTCCAACCCCATGATGCAGACATCACGAGGGGCACATGCACGACTAACATCCTCCTGTCTTTTCCCTTCCAGGTGACTCTGCATATGCACTTGGGCCCCATCTCATGACTCCATTCCGGGATCCCCAAACCCCAGGAGAGAGAAGAAGATACAATGATGCACACACACGTACCCGTGCAGTGGTGGAATGCACCTTTGGCCTCCTGAAGTCCCGTTTCCGATGCCTGGATAAGTCCGGGGGTACCCTGTTGTATTCCCCAAACTTTGTGTGCCAGATCATCGGTGCATGTTGCATGCTGCACAACTTTGCTGTGAGAAAGGGCCTGGAGATTCACATACTTAATGACCTGACCCCCGAACCAGACATTCCCCCCCTAACCGAAGCTACCCCGTCTGCTGAGGGAAGAGCAGTCAGGAGATGCCTCACAGTAGGCATCTTTGCACGTTAAACACACACATTCATCATGGCACAAGGAGAATGCACGCATGCACACCACTGTGGTCCCTAGCTCACACACGCCACATCCACATCACAATGGATTAGCCCAAGTCCACCATGCAGGACTTGGGAGCAGCAACGCCACGTCAAGGCTCCAATTGTGTCGCTGTCCATTCATACCACATTCACACGGTCCTGGGGATCACTTCTCCCTGACAACCGAGGGTGACACCCCTTTTCCGGCAGGAATGTCACCCCACATTCAAACACCAGTCACACTGTAGCCTGCACTACTGACCGTGTGCTGGGTCTACCAAAAAAAAAAAAATACTCATAACCTGAGTTTTCAAAAACCAAAAATAACTCATAACCTGAATATTAAAAAAAAAAAAAATCATCGGTGCTGTCGTGGCCCACGCCTGGTGCCACAGCCACGGCCCCGGCTCCTCATGGGAGACTCATGGGGGGGGGAAATCAGGAGGAGGAGGAGCATCCCCTGGTCTCTCCATGGCTGGCTGCCTGCCCTCCAACGCCAGGGCGATGCGGGTGAGGACCGCATTGGTGTCGGCCTGCAGCAGTCTTGACTGCCTCCCCTCCGCCTGGATGGCTGCAGTGTTTTCCCTGACAGCCTCTGCCAGGGTGTGGACCTCTTCCACGAGGCCTGCTGTGGTGGCCTGCAGATCCCCCAGGCAGGTGACCACAGCAGCAGAATAGGAGCTTACATCCTGGACAGATTAAGTCATGGTGGCATAGGAGGCCATGCTGTCTGCCATACGCTCCATCTGCACGGCAACCTCACCCAGATGGCGGGTCTGGCGGGCCTGTTCCCTCCTGAGGTGTATCGGGAGAACATCAGCCCCTAGTTTTCCAGAAGAGGCTTGGGGCCATCGAGAAGGGGAGACCCTTGAGGGGGAAGACCTGTTGGGGGAGGAGCCTGAGGGGCTTCCCCTGATGGAGGTCTGACTGGTCCCAGCCAAAGGGGGAGACTCCTCCAAGTAGAGGCAGACCTCGTTGTCACTGGTCACCTCCTCCTCAACCACCTCCTGAGGAGAGGTGTGGCCACTCCCCTCCACCGATGAGTCACGGCTTGCCAGGGGGTCAGACTCTGACTGATGTCCGGGGGATGGTGTGGACTGGCCACCGGCATCAGATGGCCCAGCTCCCTCCTGCACATCTGTGGATGACACAAAACATCCACATGTTGGTGGAGCCACACACTTGTCACATGTTCCCTTTCACCCCCACACATGCTACACACCAGATAGGAGATAAAACACACTTACCTGTCCTCACGGCATCCTCAATGGAGTCAAAGCCCTCCACTTCCTCCACTTGATGCCTGTGGAGACACTGGGCAACCACCTGCTTCTCAGGAGTGAGCGTGAGAGTAGTTGCTGGTCCCCCTCTAGTGCCCCTGGCATGAGTGTTGATCTTGGCCATCTTACCTCGGACCAGGCGACGCAGGTCATTTTTTTTTTTTTAGATGTCATTGGTGGTCCTGACCTCGTATCCCAACGCATTGACATCTGCCGCAATCTGCGTCAGGATCTCCATCTTCCTGGCCTTTGTGGTGTTGCCACTCTCTGCACCATGGAGGTAGACATCATAGCGGGACATGGCCCTGATGATCACCTCCTTCTCCTGGGAAGAAAAGTTCAGCTTCCTCCTCTTCTCAGCAGCTGGAGCAGACATGGCTCAAAAAACAAACCAGCAAAAAGTACCTTGCTTCAGGGGGGAAACAAGCGGATGTACTTTTGCGCTCGACAGGCGCATGTCTGGGCGTATTTATGCCCTGGGCGTATCTCAGGGATTACACCGGGCCTAGTTCTGAGCATGTGCAGAGGGGCGTGGGACATAGTCAGCGTCACGGCGCATGCGCCGTTCGTTCGGCTCTTCATTTGCATGGGGTCACGGTTCATTTAAATGGAACACGCCCACTTCCTTCCTACTTAGAATTACGCCGACTTACGCCTATGAATTTACGTTGCGCCAGCGCAACGTTGGACGGAAATGCTCTGAGGATGCGGTGCTTGCCTCTCTGAGTTGAGCCGGCATAGCGGAAATGAGATGCACTACGCCGGCCTATATATGCGCCGATGTACGTGGATCTGGCCCTGTGTATGTTTTTTCTCCTGTGTGAAGATTTAGAGCAAGACATCATGGAACATGTAGTCCTGGATTAGGAGGTGACACTGTTAGCAGGATCAATCTGGACTACGGGTAACCAGAATGCTGTGTGCACAGAACAGCCTGCTGGGAGAGGAAATAAAAAGGGTGGGTGTGGCCTGATTTGGTAGACAGTCATCCTTTTCCCCATAACACGAATGCCTTGTACACACAACGAGAAATTCACATATTACGCATAATCGCAGTGTAAAGTGTGGTGGTCTCCGTTGAATGTAGCAATGCAAGAAAGAGAACCCCTTGGTGCAATATGCACAAAGGTTTTTTTTTTTTGTGTTTGCAATATATGTTGGACAGAACAGACCAATTCCCTTACACATACCACTTTTCTCGATTATTTTAGTTTTCAGCTAAAAATCATTGGTTTAAAAACGTATAAGCTTTAAAAAAACTGATCCAAAACTCCACATTTTTATTTATCTTTAGGAACTTTGGTAAATAAAGAGCAGTAAATATATTTAATTCCAAATTGTTGATCCAAGTCAATAGGTCTGCTATTGTGAAACATCTGTAAGAGTTAAATTATGACTGGGACACATAATTTTGTGGCATGTTTATGAATTCCCCCAGTATTGATTAAGTACTTAGATTCTGCCCTCTGTTAGTCTTGTATAACATGTAACTGAAAACAGTGATCAATAAAACTCTTGCTTATTGGTGTGGACTTAAATTAGAGCTGCTTACAAGGAAACCTCTTTCAAACTATGAATGTGATAGATAAAGCATCTAGATTAATGTCGATGTGAAAATGTACTTATTATTATATATGTGAGCCATCCAGCAATGTGTTTTCTGCCAACAAATATAAATGAAACAATTGTTGCAACATTAAAATACAAATTCATATTCTCCAATGGCATTTCAGCTGAAGAAAGAGTTCTGCAATTTAGACATTCACAGTTTGTGTATGCCTGCCCATGTGCACCAACCTTGTGTGCCAGATATGCTGTTCTGGGACATGTGCCCTGTGTTTGTCACAGGCTGAGCTCGATGAATGAAAGGATTAGGACTGCACTCCTTTCAGTGTTCAACCTTAGTAATAGACGGGTAGTACAGGCATACCCCGCTTTAAGTACACTCACTTTACATACACTCGCGAGTAAGGACATACCTGCAAGTGTATGTGAAGTGCCTTACAAGTACTTTACAGACATTTTGCAGCTGCAGTAGAAGGAGCTGAAGCTCCAAGAGCATACCCTGCCCTGTTCCAGTGTGCCCCTGACACCCCCACTACAGCACCTGACACCCCCACTACAGCTCCTGACCCCCCCACTACACCCTAGAAGTGAAATAAGGTATTGTTTCACTTTAAGTACATTTTCGTTTTACATACATGCTCTGGTCCCATTGTGTACTAAAAAGTGGGGTATGCCTGTAGATGGTGGCATTCAAATCACGGTAAAATAATGAGTCTTCTTCAGGACTCTTGCAAATGTATACACTCGTGCCATGTTAGAGCAGTTAAAAAAAGCCAACTTTTGGGGACCACACAGGGTCCCTTCCTCAAGGTGATATATTGACAACTTGCAATGCTATGCTAAAAAAAAAGTATGGTATATACAGATAAATAATCCATGTAAACAACCAAACAAGTGAACCAAAACCCAGAAATGCCATGAAGGTGGCAAGGTAAACCAAACCGACTGACAGAAACATGTACCTTACATATCATAGTTCTAGCCAAGTCCTACGCGTTTCGTCCTAGAGGGACTTCAACTGGGGCCCCAGTTGAAGTCCCTCTAGGACGAAACGCGTAGGGCTTGGTTTTGACTATTTCCCATATTGCCCCCTTTTTATATTCTGTGATCACTTTTATATGTATTGTGGTTTTATTCAAATAAAACCTATATTTTTTGACCTGCACCATTGGGGGCTGCGTTTTTCTTCTCTCCCCCACATGCTGTTTGGAGTCTTCGTTTCTATGTCATCCTACCCTTAAGGGGTTCATTTTCATCGCTCCACATCCCTTTGAGAGCAGTTTGGACGTCCGTCTGGGATACTGTGAATCCATGGCCCTCCATTGAAGTTCCATCTTCATTCCAGTCTGAGGAAGCCGAGCTGATTGCCCCGGGAACGTCCATGCCTTTGTGATCTGCTGTCGCTGACAGGCAGATCCACACCGTCTGGTAAGCCTATTTCCAATTTTATTTAAGAAGGCGATATCCTGTCCTTGAGGATCCACGCGGTCATTTGTACCCTCCATTCACATTTTTTGATGGACTTCTTATTTATCACTAGTTTGTGTTTGTGTTTTTTATAACACTAGTTTACATGCTTTCACCATTATATGTCTGTTTATGGTATTCATCACTGTTTCAGTACAGTGTCTATTGATTTAGCACTTACCAAGAGGAATCATTGTCCCTATGGTATCACAGCGCTACACATTTCTACCTACATTTATTGCAATACACGTAGAAAATAACCAACTTTATTAAAGTGAACCCTATCAGGGAAGTTTCTACTCTGCTTTGAAAAATGACAAATATTTACCTTTAGCATACTTTAACCACTTCCATACCGGGCACTTACGCACCTTCCTGCCCAAGCCAATTTTCAGCTTTCAGCACTGTCGCACTTTGAATGATAATTGCGCGGTCGTGCTACACTGTACCCAAACAATTTTTTTATCATTTTGTTCCCACAAATAGAGCTTTCTTTTGGTGGTATTTGATCACCTCTGCGGTTTTTATTTTTTGCGCTATAAACAAAAGAAGAGTGACAATTTAAAAAAAAAACACAATTTTTTACTTTTTTATTTAATAAATATCACAATTTTTTTTAAAAAAACTTTTTTTTTCCTCAGTTTAGGCCGATACGTATTCTTCTACATATTTTTGGTAAAAAAAATCGCAATGATCATATATTGATTGGTTTGCGCAAAAGTTAGAGCGTTTACAAAATAGGTGATAGATTTATGGCATTTTTATTTTATTAATTTTTTTACTAGTATTGGCGGCGATTTGCGATTTTTTTACTGTCACCGTGACATTGCGGCGAACACATCGGACACTTTTGACACGTTTTTGGCGCCATTCACATTTATACAGCGATTAATGCAATAAATATGCACTAATTACTGTATAAATGTGACTGGTATTGAAGGGGTTAACACTAGGGGGTGAGGGAGGGGTTAATATGTATACCTGTATTGTGTTCTAACTGTGGGGGGAGGGGGGTGACTGGGGGAGGTGACCGATCTGTGTCCCTATGTACAAGAGACACAGATCGGTCTCCTCTGTCCCCTGACAGGACGTGGAGCTCTGTGTTTACACACAGAGCTCCACGTCACTGCTCTTTCGTTACCGATCGCTGGTACCTGGCGGACATCGCGACCGCCAGGCACGCGCATCGGCATCTCGGGGACGCGCCGGGCGCGTGCGCGCCGGCGCATGCGCGCTCGCGCGCCCCCCAGTGGCCGGAGGAATCCAGGACGTCATATGACGTCCTGTTGAGTTTTCAGAGTCACCATGGAGCCGTCATTTGACGATGGCCCGGTACTCTAGTGGTTAATGGACATATACCACCGAAATGGACAAAAACAGACACGGAGAACTACAAACCCTGGTCAGTAACTTGCACTCTTGCAATAGAACTCCCTCCTTATTGGCTTACCTCTAAATAGGCTATTCCCCCTTCAATCCATCATGAACACTGCTACCCGGCTCATCCACCTTACAAACCGCTTGGCCTGGCTGCCACCCAACCAACAAATTAAATTCAAGATACTAACAGTAACTTACAAAGCCATCCGCGACCTTTGCCCCAGTTACATCTCTAACCCGATCTCAAAATTCCAACCAGATCGTCCTCCTCACTCCTCCCAAGACCTTCTGCTCTCTAGCTCCCTTGTCACCTCATCTCCAGGACTTCTTCCGAGCCTCTCCCATCCCCTGGAATGCTATATCCCAATCTGTCCGACTATCTCCTACTTTCAGACGATCCCTGAAAACTCATCTGCTCAGAGAAGCCTATCTGGCTCCCACCTAACAACTGTACATTTATTTTCTCCATCAGTACATCCCCCACATTTATTACCTCTTGTATCTGTTGACCCTCCCTCTTAGATTGTAAGCTCTAACAAGCAGGGCAATTCCTTCTGTATTAATGTGTATTGTATTTATACTGTCTACCCTTAAGTTGTAAAGTACTGCGTAAACTGTCAGCGCTGTATAAATCCTGTAGAATAATAATAACTGAATAAATGCTTGTGCTTATATTCAAGATATCTATATTGCAACTTTGCTGTATAGATGATGCATTTAAATGTTCTGCATTCATTGGATTACATGTGGCTGTGGCTCACTATATTTCTAATTATACTGTCAATATAGAGTGCAGAGGATTAATTGAGAATTTAAGCATCAACATGGAGTAACAACACCCCTTTTAGGATAATACATACTAAAACATGCATTTTTAGTGTGGTGCTCTGCAACCTACATGGGACCTACAATAAAGGACAGCACTATGCAGTTAAATACCATGGCCCGGATTCAGATACAATAGTGTATCTATTGGCGGGCGTAACGTATCTCAGATACGTTACACCACCGTAAATTAGGGCGCAAGTTCCGTATTCAGAAAGAACTTGCGCCCTAAGTTACGGCGGCGTAGCGTATGTGGTCCGGCGTAAGTCTGCCTAATTCAAATGTGGATGATGTGGGCGTGCTTTATTTCAATTAATTGTGACCCCACGTTTTTGGCGTTTTTTACGAACGGCGCATGCGCCATCAGTGAACGTTTCCAAGAGTGCATGCTCCAAATTACGCCACAAACTGTCAATGCTTTCGACGTGAACGTAACTTATGCACAGATGTATTCGCGAACGACTTACGTAAACAACGTAAAATACGACGCTGTTCGGTCGTTTCTGACGTCCATACTTAACATGACTTACCCCTGCTTTATGAGGGGTAACTTTACGCCGGAAAAAGCCTTGCGCAAACAACGTAAAAAATGCGCCGGGTGGACGTATGTTTCTGAATCGGCGTATCGACCTAATTTGCATATTAGACGCTGAAGTCTAGGGAAGCGCCCCTAGCGGTCAGCGTAAATATTGCACCCTAAGATACGACGGCGTAGGAGACTTACGCCACTCGTATCTAGGCAACATTGAGGCGTATCTGATTCTATGAATCAGACGCTGAGATGCGACGGCCCACACTCAGAGTTACGACGGCGTATCTGGAGATACGCCGTCGTAACTGCTTTCTGAATCCGGGCCCATATTTGTTTTCCAGGGTGTAAACGGATTTCTATATTTTAGGTCAGGAAATATTTTTTCCCCCCATTGAAACACAATTGGCCAACAATTACATTTATAAATGTATTTATTTTACATACTTTTCTTGTAATTCTTTAATTTACAAGGAAGAAAATGGGACCTGCTAACAGAATTTTATCAACTATTGTTGTTAGAAAGGGATACAAAAAATGAATGACTTATGAGGACAAATGGAAATTGGCAAGTATTTAAATATACTTTATAGTCTGCATTAAAGGATCACCTGACCCTTAGCTTAATTTAAACTGCTAATTCTCTATGTACCATCAAGCAGTTGACCTCAGTGGGGATAATTTGACAGGCGCTAATGACAGCCAAGGTGACTGTTGGTCAAATTAATTAGTGGCTGGATTATAATACACTATACACTTACAAGAATCATCTTTATTTACCGGGAAATGTTTCTGCCCATGTTTCACTTTAGGAACAAATTGATTGCATTTCCTAAAGCAACTTCTGTTCTCTGTTTGCAGTCTCCTAAGACTTATCAACATACAGAATGAATTCCCTGTATTGCTGAGATCTAACATGGAGTCAGTTCTGTGCACATTTAATAGCATTCTCATTAATGTTGGCATCATGGAATTGATTCTGAAAATACAGGATGCATTAGAAAATGAACCAAGCATCATTTTCTAGGAAATGATACCTTGCATGTTTGTCGTAACACATTTCATTTGTGATCCCTAGATAAAATGGTGTATTAAAGGAGCACTGAGGCTGATATGTGGAGAAAGAAATAGGTCAGTAGTGCCCATAGCAATTAATCAGACTCCAACTGTCACTTTTTCAAGCTCATGATAGAAAATGACAACTTGCATCTGGCTAGTTAAGATAGACAACACCATCACATTTAAATCTATGTTATTAGTTGGACATTTCATCCAACAGAATTTAGTTTTGAAAGGGATCTGGGAAAACCATGCTAGTGTGACGCCCTGCCCTAGGCTGAATAATGTTACTTTTTTTGCTCTGCTGTACTCAGTTGATCAGCAATTTATTTTTCAGATCTGATCAGGTCTATCCCTAAGCCTGGGAGTTGATTGCTCCTGCATGCCTCTGGAAACTTCAAGAAATCGAGTAGGAAGGTCACTGGGTTATGAATATTTATCTGACCACAACCAATCCCAGGGTAGGGGTGCCCAGGAGGTAAAGGGGGAGAACATAAATGTTTGGGAGGGCTGTTCAGCTATCTCTCTTTCATGCTGGGGTCTGCCCCTGGGAGTCAGCCTGTGCTACAAGGGAGTTGACACAGTGGGCCTCAAAAAGTGTCTGGCTGAGGGCCTCAAAAAGAAACTGGACTTAAAGAAACTGCTGAAGGAAGCTGGCCTGTGAAAGCTAGTCGAAGAGGTGGGTGCCTTTCGCCTAAAGCTCCAGGTACAGATCTTGTGCTTTGAGAATAGACACCAAATTTTGCTGTATGGACCATGACTATTTTCATAGAGGCTCAGGGAAGCTGGTTCTTTCCTTATCTAGCTATAATTCTTAAGGCTGCTACTGTGATGCCGCGTATACACATTATTCATGTCATGAAAAAAAACAAAGTTTTTCTCTACATGATTCCTCTCAAGCCTGCCTTGCATACACATGATCGTGAAAAAAAAATGCTCGAGCAAAGCGTGGTGACGTACAACGCGTACGACAACACGTACGATGGCACTATAAAAGGGAAGTTCAATTCAAATGGCGCCACCCTTTGGGCTGCTTTTGCTGATTTCGTGTTACCGCGTGTTAGTAAAAGTTTGGTGAGAGACGATTCGCACTTTTCAGTCTTTGTGCTTTTCAGTCTGTTACAGCGTGAAATGTGCTATCTCCATTACGAACGCTAGTTTTATCAGAACAAGCGATCCCGTCTCATAACTTGCTTCTGAGCATGCATGTTTTTCCCCCCTCGTTAAAACGTACACGCGATAATTTTTCACGACTGTGAAATAGAACGACGTGAAAAGCGACGAGAAAAAATAGAGCAGGTTCTGAATTTTTAACGCCCCAAAAAAAAATGCTCTGGAGCATACAAACGACCGTTTTTCACGACCAATTAAAAAAATTGCATTTTTCTCGTCATGAAAAAACGGTCGTGTTTTGCATGAAAAGGTGTTTTCCTCTACCTGCTGATGATTTTAAAGTATCCTGTACCCTCAACCCTATTTTCTGTTTAAGCACTGCAATAAATCTACAACAAGAGATCCCTAGACTGAGCCTGTGTTTGTTGGTGTGCTCTCATTTCCAGCATCCCCTGCACTAGTGCTATGTGACTCTGAAATCATATGCAACAAGCTCTTCATTGGACCAACCCACACATTTATCCCCCTGTCCCATTGAGCCCCTTTATCTCCCTGTACAATCAGCCAACCCCCCCCCCCCCCCCCTGTTCTTGCCCGAGGTCCAAAAGTCTGTTTCATTCCAATGTAACATTGCTGGTGTATTCGTTTTCCTATAAGCAGGTCCAAATGCACTATTAAGCACTAGGCATGTGCCTATAGACAGCATAGGAAAAGGGGCAGCTTTTCCCAGTATATTTTGTTTTTATCCATCATAGAAAGACAGTTATCTGTTATGTTTCTTTACACACTGTCATATTATTCTAAGCCATGTTACAAGTGCCCCTGATTATTAGGCCTCATTCAAATTGGACATTTTCCTAGACGCCTTTCCTCCTGGCAGTGGTGTTTTGGCAGAAAAAAAACGATTGACGCTTATAAATAAGTGTAGCTTGCTTAGGCCTGTTTAGGCACATCAAATGCTTGGGCAGTCATTTATTTAATTGGCCGAACATGTTTACAGGCATTAAGCATTTTTTTGCCCATTTTTTTTGCTGCTGCTCCCAGACACACTGCCTTCCTGTAAATACCTCTAAACACCAATGCATGGATACATGGGCTAACATGCAGGGACATTTAGAGGCAGCCTCCCCCCCACACCAGACGCCCTTAGGAGCATTGTTAAAAACATCCAGCGTGCATGAGGCTTTTGGTAAAGTGCACATAGAATTTAATACTCTGATCTGTATGATGACTTTTTTGCATAGAGTGCATGCAAGAGAAGCACCGCTCTGACTGTGAAGCCTCTGGTGAGATAATAGAAGACCGACACACCTACACAGGTTCCCAGGCTTGGGATGTCCTTCTTCCATCCAACTAAGATACTTGAGGATAAAATATGAAATGCCGCTAACTCTGGAAATTCTTCTGTAATCTTTTATTATAACATTACCATTAAAATGTGACCACTGACGCGTTTCGGCACTTAGCCTTGTTCACAGCACCAAGGTGCTGCAAAGAGGTTGGGGATGTTGCTACCTTAAATTAGCACATTTTGCTCCTGTGCATAGGATTCTGCCATTTTCATGCAGGAGTAGGGCACAGGCAAACCATCCAAAGTCGCTGCCAGCAGCCTGTAAAACTCTTTGAGAGGCTGAAAGCTGCTGTGGCAGCTGCTGTGGCTGGACAGTGTACCAAGTAGTACTAATGTTTAGAACAGTATGCGTCCAGAGGGGAATGGCCACAACACAGACAGTATTAAGCCTCTGCTGCTGTCCCATCCAGAGCAAACATTTGCATTGCACTATAAAAGTAAACTATTGCTTCAGCAAAATATTGGTTTTTATTTTATGTTGATAGTGCCTTTATTTAAGTTAAACTCAATATTTTTGCTGCAATGCTTCCCTTTAAACAAGTTGGCATTTTTGTTAGGGGCTTTCATTTCTTCTGTGTGTTTCTATTTGATGTTGATAGAAACTTGTTTAAGTTTGGAGTGCTCAAAATGGAGCATTCACTTGTAACTGACAATCAGTGGGCAGCACACTGGCTCAGTGGTTATCAATTCTGCCTTACAGCACTGGGTCCTGGCTTTGAATTATGACCAATTCTGGCCACTATCTGTATGGAGTTTGCATGTTCGCCCTGTGCTTTTGTGGGTTTGCCCTAGGATACATTATATCACATTTGTTGCACTCCTCTTTTTCCATAGATAAAATAAAAGTTAGGCATACAATACACATTATAACACTACAGTGCCACCTGCTGGATAGAAAGGTATAATTCAAATATGTGTAGTTCACATTATAAAGCAACTTTTAATTACATGTTGTTGTTATTCCAACAAAGGTAACCAGCACTCCATAAAGTAACTTCTGCATTTGTAAACATTGGATTCACTGAATTGATGGACTGTAGCTGTGAAACTCATTTTGGCAGTTATTTTTCACATCAGACAAGCAGGGAGCCTGAATGTAGACATCATCATTTATTAAAGCCCAAAAGTGTAAGCTCCACTTATCTGCCACCCCCCCCCCCCCCTCACCCAGGTGCAATATTTGGCACATTTTCGGGGGGTTCCTGTTTTTTCCCCACTTCCGAGAGATCTTGCTGTGGCGAGATCACTCATTAAGGAAGCGCAGCGCTCTTTGCCCATGCACAGTAGGGAGCGGCTGTAAAGGCCTTGCAGGCAATGGCGGCGGCAGCACCCGAGAGCCGACATCACTGTATTCCAGGACAGCTAAGTGTCCTAATATTAAAAGTCAGCAGCTTTTAATTAAAATGCTGTGTATGGATCCCCTTGAACCTGCAAGGCTAGGTCACCTTGTGGATATTCCTGCTTTTGGTCTCATTACTGCATAGTGAACCCCACCAAGTGCAAAATGTGAGCACATTCCTCTAAGACCACTTTAACACTTTGGGGGTTATTTACGAAAGGCAAATCCACTTTGCACTACAAGTGCAAACTTAAAATGCAAAATGTACTTGAAATTGCACTGAAAGTGCACTTGGAAGTGCAGTCGCTGTAAATCTGAGGGGAAGATCTGAAATGAGGGGAAGCTCTGCTGATTTTATCATCCAATCATGTGCAAGCTAAAATGCTGTTTTTTTATTTTCCTTGCATGTCCCCCTCGGATTTACAGCCACTGCACTTCCAAGTGCACTTTCAGTTCAATTTAAAGGGCACTTTGCACTTGTAGTTTGCACTTGTAGTGCAAAGTGGATTTGCCTTTCGTAAATAACCCCCTTTGTGATCATCTATCATACAAAGGGTACAGTCGGTACTTAGGTGTTGCAATTTCACATTGCCTATGTTTTGTACAAATTTGCTTAATTTTTTAAAAGGTCTTTATACAGGGACACCTGTTTTTAAAGCCAATTTCAAAACATTATAAAATTAAGCATAACATGTATATTAAATTATTTTGCACAGTGGGAAAGTTGAACATCACTGACCATTGCACAAAGAGCAGATATGAATATTTCCTTTGCTTACTGTTGTACTTGTCCCAGTTGCAGCATGAAGAATCAGGTCTGCCTATTATGCTTTGTAACAAATTGTTGGCACTATTTGCCAAATGTGACTGGCACAGGAGCTTTATATACCCTCATTGTCTTCAGTGGTATTTAAATGCAAACATTTACTCTGACACAAAAGGCTCTGGAAGCCCATCAGCCACTGAACCATACAACAAAGCCAGAGGCAATTCTAAAACCCCAAACCAACTGTCAGACAACTCAAATCCAATGAGCCAGACACTGCTTGGAAGCATCCACTTCTCATTAGCAACATCTGTGTCTAGTGATTGCCCTGCCTAATATAAAACTCCAATCATTGGAGCCATGGCGGATTAATGAATGCGACTTTTAACAGTTTTTTATTGTCCAGCAGTGGGTATTTGGAACACATTGCTGTTGAGCAAGCTCACTTAATGTAGCCATCATTATAGTCACAATGGGCTGATTTATCAATTCAAAAAAACAGGGCTGTAAAAACAAGAGGAAGGCTTTAACAAGCTGTAATTATTTAAGCGCAAAAATGTCCTTTTATATTTTTATGCTGTCATAAACGTATTTGCTAAAATGCAGACTTGTTTAATGTGCCATTTCACAAATGAACTCTACCCTATTGAGATCTATTTAAAAGGACTTATTTGAACAGTTTTGTTTAATGACCAATAGGGGTATCAGTTTTTAAGGGATGTTGGGGATTTGTCTGTATCTATGGGATGCTGGGGGGTTGTCTGTAGCTCTGTGAAATGGATTAAAGGCATTGTAAAGTATTTTTTTTTAAATAACCAAAATGTTATACTTACCTACTCTATAAAAGGAGTGGCCCCGATCCTCCTATTCTGGGGTCCCCCAGTGGCGCCCCTGGGTCCTCCTCCTCCCGAGTGTCCCCACAGAGAGCTGCATTCAATGGGGCACTCCTGCGGTTGCGCTCCCGAGTCCTGCTGCTGCTCCCCCCCCCGCTCCCATGTCACTGGATTTGATTGTCAGCAGCAGAAGCCAATAGCTCCTGTTGCTATCAATCTATCCAATGAGGACCCGAGACAGCAGCTGGAGCTGTGCTTGTCCCCGTCGAATGCATTAAGGTGAAAAACCTTGAGGGTTTACAAACCCTTTAACTAAAGGCAAATAAACTGTGCAATTTACAAGTACTAATTTCCCGCTTAGTGAATACGCTAAAGATGTGATGATTTCCATCATCCAATCATATGCAAGCAAAAATGCTGTTTTTTTTTTTCCTTGCACCTGATTGGGAATTCTTTACAAAGTGAATCTTCACCACACTAACTAAGCTCTGGGGAAAATGAGCGCAACTGCACTTGCAGAGAACACAGTCTATTTGCCTTTACAAAAATCTACCCCTATGTGTCTTTGTTTTTACTACACAATTCAATAAGTACTCATTGTATATGACAAAAGATTACTAAAGAGTCGTGATTTTTTTCAGAGACAGATTACAGATTTATTAACCACTTGACCCCTGGGCACGAAAACCCCCTTAATCACCAGACCAATTTTCAGCTTTCGGTGCTCTCACAATTTGAATGACAATTACTCAGTCATACAACATTGTACCCATCTGAAATTTTTGTCCTTTTTTTCCCACAAATAGAGCTTTCTTTTGGTGGTATTTGATCACCTCTGCGGTTTTTATTTTTTGCGCTATAAAAGAAAAAAGACTGAAAATTCTGTAAAAAAAAAAAAAAAAATCTAGTTTCTGTCATATTAGCAGGTTATTTCTCACACACAGCATATGCATACTACAAATTACACCCCAAAACACATTCTGCTATTCCTCCCGAGTATAGCGATACCACATGTGTGCGACTTTTACACAGCGTGGCCACATAGAGAGGCCCAACATGCAGGGAGCACCATCAGGCGTTCTGGAGCACCCAGGCCAATTCTGACATTTCTCTCCTACATGTAAAAATCATCATTTATTTGCTAAAAAAATTACATAGAAACCCAAAACATTATATATGCTTTTTTTTCAAAGACCCTAGAGAATACAATGGCGGTTGTTGCAACTTTTTATCTTGCACGGTATTTTCGCAGCAATTTTTTGAACGCGTGTTTTTAAAAAAAAAACAGTTTTGTGCTTAAAAAAAAACAGTAAAGTTAGCCCAATGTTTTTGCATAATATGAAAGATGAAGTTACGCCGAGTAAATAGATACCCAACATGTCACCCTTCAAAATTGCACACGCTCGTGAAATTGCGCCAAACGTTGCTACTTAAAAATCCCCATAGGCGACGTATTGCAAGGTATTGGAGTATTGAGGGTATTGCGGAGTATTGGGGGGGTATTGCAGAGTATGGGGGGGTATTGCAGAGTATGGGGGGGGTATTGCAGAGTATGGGGGGGGGTATTGCAGAGTATGGGGGGGTATTGCAGAGTATGGGGGGGGTATTGCAGAGTATGGGGGGGGTATTGCAGAGTATGGGGGGGGGGTATTGCAGAGTATGGGTGGGTATTGCAGAGTATGGGTGGGTGGGTATTGCAGAGTATGGGGGGGTGGGTATTGCAGAGTAAAATAAAAAAAATGATGAGTGCAATACTCTGCAATACCCCACCCCATACTCTGCAATACCCCACCCCATACTCTGCAATACCCACCCCCCCAGGGTGGGTATTGCAGAGTATGGGGTGGGGTATTGCAGAGTATGGGGTGGGGTATTGCAGAGTATGGGGTGGGGTATTGCAGAGTATTGCACTCATCATTATTTTTATTTTGCAGAGTATTGCGCAGGGATGGCTGGATCTGTGACTGCAATTGTCACAGATCCAGCCCACAGTGCGGCGGCTGCTGCTGCCGCCCGATCCCCCCCCCTCCCTCTCCTCTCACACTGTACCGAACGGTACAGAGAGGAGAGGGAGGAACCGGCGTCATTACATGACGCCGGTTTGTTTACAAGTGATCGCGCCGTCATTGGACGGCGCGATCACGTGGTAAGGAGCCGCTTCCATTGGCTCCTTACCGCGAGTGCTGTTGCTGCGGGTCCCGTAGACCCGGCGAGCACCGGCGATCGCGTGTGCGCGCCCGCTCGGGCGCGCACAACGCAGTCTCTGGGAGGACGTACATTGACGCCCTCCTAGAGTACAGGAACCGCTCTGTAGCCGTATTTTGGCTATAGGGCGGTTACCAACTGGTTAAAGGCAACTAGACTGTTCATTTTGCAAGGGAAGTTACACATTGTAAAGGAATTGAGTTTTTCCTAGAGCTTAGTGAATGTAGTAAAGCTCTGCTGGCTTCCATCATCCAATCATGTGCAAGCAAAAAAAAAAAATGTTTTACTTTCCTTGCATGTGATTGGGTATTATTTGAAAAATGAAATTTAAGCACAATAATTTGCAAATTTCCTTGCAAAGTAAATAGTTTAAAGGCATATCCCACTTTTAAGCACACAATGGGGATTATTTACTATCGCTGAAAAGTGCAAAATCAGACTCACTTCTGCATAAGAAACCAAAAAGCTTCTAACCCCAGCTTGTTCAATTAAGCCTGGTAATAAAACCTGGTAGCCCATTGGTTTCTATGGAGAAGTGAGCCTGATTTTGTGCTTTCCAGCTTTAGTAAATAAACCCCATTGTGTACTTAAAAGTGGGGTATGCATGTATTTGTCATTAGTCAATCAACACCTATTTGTGCAGTCTAACAAATTATTCCATATTAGAACATGGAAAATGTTTTTTTATGTACTTTGTATAGGAAAACTTCTGTACCTGCAAAAAAAATCATCATGTATAAAGATAAATCTGGTAGCAGATTAGTTATTTTTTAGCCAGTCTCTGCTGAATGGTTTTACCTTATTGCAGGGAATGTATTAAGGTAAATAGGTTTTAGCTTTAGAACCACTTTAATTTCCATATCAAACTTTAAGCTTAGGCTGCATTACAATCAGAAATAGATCAAATAGATATCAAATAGATATCACATGGACACTGTCTATAGCAAAATTGGGCTGGCCATTCAGCTCAGTGTTATATAGGGATGAGCTCCGCGTTCGATTCGAACGTATGTTCGACTCGAACATCAGTCGTTCGATCGTTCGTCGAAACTCGAACAAAACGGGTCGTTCGCGCCAAATTCGAGTGACGCAAAACGTCCCATAATTCACTGGGGCATTGAGCGCTGATGATTGGCCAAGCATGCTGTATGTCCCGCATGCTTGGCCAATCACAGCGCTCAAAAAACGAAGAGCCATAATTGGCCAAAGCCAGGGTGGCTTTGGCCAATTATGGCTCAGGGGGATTAGTACACGCCCCCCACTATAAAAGGCAGCCTGCACGGCTGCCTAGTGTAGTGTGTTGGCGGTTCTAGAGAAGATCAGTCAGTCAGACAGAGAGAGATAGAGAGATAGAGACACAGGGCCAGATCCTCAAAAGAGATACTCCGACTTAAGTGCTGTTCAGTCTGTGTGTAACTTTGGAAACGATCCTCAAAAGGCTTTTTCCAAAGTTACACAGAAGATCCGGCATGTGTAATTGAATTACACTGCCTAATTTTAGGATGCAGTACCGCATCCGCCGCTGGGGGCATTTCGAGTCGAAATGCCGTTGCTAGTATGCAAATTAGCACTTAAGGCGATCCACAAAGCTTTCTAGCTTCTTTTTTGCGCCGTAAGTGTTATTTTGCAAGTGTAAAATTAGGGCTCGTTTTACAAAGTGTAAAGTTAGTCACACCTTGTAAAGGCCCATTGCAGCGACGGCATTTGGTATGCTTTCCCGAGGGAGAACTCCACGTCAATTTGCTAAAAAACGAAACCGGCATGGGTTCCCCCCCAGGAGCATACCAGGCCCTTAGGTCTGGTATGGGTTGTAAGGGGACCCCCCCTACGCCGAAAAATTGACGTAGGGGGTCCCCCTACAATCCATACCAGACCCGTATCCAAAGCACGGTACCCGGCCGGCCAGGAAGGGAGTGGGGACGAGCGAGCGTCCCCCCCCCTCCTGAGCCGTGCCAGGCCGCGTGCCCTCAACATGGGGGGGTTGGGTGCTCTGGGGCAGGGGGGCGCACTGCGGGCCCCCCCACCCCAGAGCACCCTGTCCCCATGTTGATGAGGACAGGACCTCTTCCCGACAACCCTTGCCATTGGTTGTCGGGGTCTGCGGGCGGAGGCTTATCGGAATCTGGGAGTCCCCTTTAATAAGGGGGCCCCCAGATACCGGCCCCCCACCCTAAGTGAATGGATATGGGGTACATCGTACCCCTATCCATTCACCTGGAGGCAAAAAGTAAAAGTTAATAAACACACAACACAAGGCTTTTTAAAATAGTTTATTATTCTGCTCCGGACGCCCCCCCTGTCTTCGTTATTAGCTCAATTACCAGGGGGGGCTTCTTCTTCCGCTCTCCGGGGGTCTTCTTCCACTCTCCGGGGGTCTTCCGCTCTCCGGGGGGGCTTCTCCGGACTCCGGGGGGGCTTCTCCGGACTCCGGGGGGCTTCTTCCATCTTCTCCCCTCTTCCGCTCTTGACTCGGCGAACCCCGGTTCTTCTGCAGCTCTCCGGTGCCTTCTTCTTCAGCGCTGGCTGCCTGCTATGTTTGTGTGTTAGCTCGATTTCAAACAGGCAGCCGGCGCGGTCTTCTGTGGCGTCATCTTCTCTTCTGGTCTTCTGTTCTTCCGATGTTGCCTCGTCGCCGGTTGTCGCTGTAATGATGGAAGCGCGCCTTGCATCACATTTATATAGGCATCACCGTCCCATCATGCTCCGGTAGGTACCCACGTGGTGGGTGCACGTGGGTAGGCACCCACCACGTGGGTACCTACCGGAGCATGATGGGACGGCGATGCCTATATAAATGGGATGCAAGGCGCGCTTCCATCATTACAGCGACAACAGGCGACGAGGCAACATCGGAAGAACAGAAGACCAGAAGACCCTGACGCCACAGAAGACCGCGCCGGCTGCCTGTTTGAAATCGAGCTAACACACAAACATAGCAGGCAGCCAGCGCTGAAGAAGAAGGCACCGGAGAGCTGAAGAAGAACCGGGGTTCGCCGAGTCAAGAGCGGAAGAGGGGAGAAGATGGAAGAAGCCCCCCGGAGTCCGGAGAAGCCCCCCCGGAGTCCGGAGAAGCCCCCCCGGAGAGCGGAAGACCCCCGGAGAGTGGAAGAAGACCCCCGGAGAGCGGAAGAAGAAACCCCCCCTGGTAATTGAGCTAATAACGAAGACAGGGGGGGCGTCCGGAGCAGAATAATAAACTATTTTAAAAAGCCTTGTGTTGTGTGTTTATTAACTTTTACTTTTTGCCTCCAGGTGAATGGATAGGGGTACGATGTACCCCATATCCATTCACTTAGGGTGGGGGGCCGGTATCTGGGGGCCCCCTTATTAAAGGGGACTCCCAGATTCCGATAAGCCTCCGCCCGCAGACCCCGACAACCAATGGCAAGGGTTGTCGGGAAGAGGTCCTGTCCTCATCAACATGGGGACAGGGTGCTCTGGGGTGGGGGGGCCCGCAGTGCGCCCCCCTGCCCCAGAGCACCCAACCCCCCCATGTTGAGGGCACGCGGCCTGGCACGGCTCAGGAGGGGGGGGGGACGCTCGCTCGTCCCCACTCCCTTCCTGGCCGGCCGGGTACCGTGCTTTGGATACGGGTCTGGTATGGATTGTAGGGGGACCCCCTACGTCAATTTTTCGGCGTGGGGGGGTCTCCTTACAACCCATACCAGACCTAAGGACCTGGTATGCTCCTGGGGGGGGAACCCATGCCGATTTTTTCTTTGAAAATTGGCATGGAGTTCTCCCTCAGGAATGCATGCCGCTGTCATTTTTTTTTTCCCCGACGCAACTTTAAGCCGTCGCGATCCTCAAAACTCGGCGTAACGTAACTTCGCGCATGCTCAGTACGGCCGACGCGCATGCGCAGTACGGCCGGCGCGGGAGCGCGCCTCATTTAAATGGGACTCGCCCCATTTGAATAGGAACGCCTTGCGCCGGCGGAATTTTAGTTACACAGCCTGAATTTTCTAGATAAGTGCTTTGTGGATCAGGCACTTAGGTAGAAACTTTAAGCCAGTGTAACTTAAATTGGATTTTTTAAGTTACGTCAGGTTTTTGTGGATCTGGCCCACAGTGTCTTAACTAGATAGATAGATAGATAGATAGATAGATAGATAGAAAGATAGATAGAGTAGGAAGTGTAGTCAGTATAGTTAAAAGTACAGTTTGTAGAGAATATATTCACATCCTTAGGCGTTGTCAATATATTTATAAACTGTACAGCTCAGCTAGTTTATCTATCAGGCAGGAGATTGTTCTACATGCAGCGCTCTAACGTATTGTATTGCCTGCATTAGGGATTTACTTTAAATATAATTATTCTGTGTTATTTAACGTGTGCTAGTTAATTGCACACACAGACGCATTACCTGTTACTGCACGTGTGCAATTTATTTGCACAGAAGCGCAGTCGCTGTTAATGCAACTGGGCTATTGAATTGCACAGAAACGCAGTCGCTATTACTGCGTGCTGTTTAATAGCAACTAAAGGCAGTTGGTGTCACTGCGTGCGTGCTGTTAAATCGCATTTGACCACAGTCGCTATTACTGCGTGCGTGCTGTTTAATAGCAACTAAAGGCAGTTGGTGTCACTGCGTGCGTGCTGTTAAATCGCATTTGACCGCAGTCGCTATTACTGCGTGCGTTCTGTTTAATAGCAACTAAAGGCAGTTGGTGTCACTGCGTGCGTGCTGTTAAATCGCATTTGACCGCAGTCGCTATTACTGCGTGCGTGCTGTTTAATAGCAACTAAAGGCAGTTGGTGTCACTGCGTGCGTGCTGTTAAATCGCATTTGACCGCAGTCGCTATTACTGCGTGCGTGCTGTTTAATAGCAACTAAAGGCAGTTGGTGTCACTGCGTGCGTGCTGTTAAATCGCATTTGACCGCAGTCGCTATTACTGCGTGCGTGCTGTTTAATAGCAACTAAAGGCAGTTGGTGTCACTGCGTGCGTGCTGTTAAATCGCATTTGACCGCAGTCGCTATTACTGCGTGTGTGCTGTTTAATAGCAACTAAAGGCAGTTGGTGTCACTGCGTGCGTGCTGTTAAATCGCATTTGACCGCAGTCGCTATTACTGCGTGCGTGCTGTTTAATAGCAACTAAAGGCAGTTGGTGTCACTGCGTGCGAGCTGTTAAATCGCATTTGACCGCAGTCGCTATTACTGCGTGCGTGCTGTTTAATAGCAACTAAAGGCAGTTGGTGTCACTGCGTGCGTGCTGTTAAATCACATTTGACCGCAGTCGCTATTACTGCGTGCGTGCTGTTTAATAGCAACTAAAGGCAGTTGGTGTCACTGCGTGCGTGCTGTTAAATCGCATTTGACCGCAGTCGCTATTACTGCGTGCGTGCTGTTTAATAGCAACTAAAGGCAGTTGGTGTCACTGCGTGCGTGCTGTTAAATCGCATTTGACCGCAGTCGCTATTACTGCGTGCGTGCTGTTTAATAGCAACTAAAGGCAGTTGGTGTCACTGCGTGCGTGCTGTTAAATCGCATTTGACCGCAGTCGCTATTACTGCGTGCGTGCTGTTTAATAGCAACTAAAGGCAGTTGGTGTCACTGCGGCTATTTTGTTACTTTACACTTGAGCCAAGTCGCTCTTACTGTGTGGTTGCTGTTTAATACCATCTGAAAGCAGTTGGTGTGACAGCGACTATTTTGTTACTTTACACTTGAACCAAGTCGCTCTTACTGTGTGATTGCTGTTTAATACCATCTGAACGCAGTCGGTGTGACAGCGACTATTTTGTTACTTTACACTTGAGCCAAGTCGCTCTTACTGTGTGGTTGCTGTTTAATACCATCTGAACGCAGTTGGTGTGACAGCGACTATTTTGTTACTTTACACTTGAGCCAAGTCGCTCTTACTGTGTGGTTGCTGTTTAATACCATCTGAACGCAGTCGGTGTGACAGCGACTATTTTGTTACTTTACACTTGAGCCAAGTCGCTCTTACTGTGTGGTTGCTGTTTAATACCATCTGAACGCAGTTGGTGTGACAGCGACTATTTTGTTACTTCACACTTGAGCCAAGTCGCTCTTACTGTGTGGTTGCTGTTTAATACCATCTGAACGCAGTCGGTGTGACAGCGACTATTTTGTTACTTTACACTTGAGCCAAGTCGCTCTTACTGTGTGGTTGCTGTTTAATACCATCTGAACGCAGTTGGTGTGACAGCGACTATTTTGTTACTTTACACTTGAACCAAGTCGCTCTTACTGTGTGATTGCTGTTTAATACCATCTGAACGCAGTCGGTGTGACAGCGACTATTTTGTTACTTTACACTTGAGCCAAGTCGCTCTTACTGTGTGGTTGCTGTTTAATACCATCTGAACGCAGTTGGTGTGACAGCGACTATTTTGTTACTTTACACTTGAGCCAAGTCACTCTTACTGTGTGGTTGCTGTTTAATACCATCTGAACGCAGTCGGTGTGACAGCGACTATTTTGTTACTTTACACTTGAGCCAAGTCGCTCTTACTGTGTGGTTGCTGTTTAATACCATCTGAACGCAGTTGGTGTGACAGCGACTATTTTGTTACTTTACACTTGAGCCAAGTCGCTCTTACTGTGTGATTGCTGTTTAATACCATCTGAACGCAGTCGGTGTGACAGCGACTACTTTGTTACTTTACACTTGAGCCAAGTCGCTCTTACTGTGTGGTTGCTGTTTAATACCATCTGAACGCAGTTGGTGTGACAGCGACTATTTTGTTACTTTACACTTGAGCCAAGTCGCTCTTACTGTGTGGTTGCTGTTTAATACCATCTGAACGCAGTCGGTGTGACAGCGACTATTTTGTTACTTTACACTTGAGCCAAGTCGCTCTTACTGTGTGGTTGCTGTTTAATACCATCTGAACGCAGTTGGTGTGACAGCGACTATTTTGTTACTTTACACTTGAACCAAGTCGCTCTTACTGTGTGATTGCTGTTTAATACCATCTGAACGCAGTCGGTGTGACAGCGACTACTTTGTTACTTTACACTTGAGCCAAGTCGCTCTTACTGTGTGGTTGCTGTTTAATACCATCTGAACGCAGTTGGTGTGACAGCGACTATTTTGTTACTTTACACTTGAACCAAGTCGCTCTTACTGTGTGATTGCTGTTTAATACCATCTGAACGCAGTCGGTGTGACAGCGACTATTTTGTTACTTTACACTTGAGCCAAGTCGCTCTTACTGTGTGGTTGCTGTTTAATACCATCTGAACGCAGTTGGTGTGACAGCGACTATTTTGTTACTTTACACTTGAACCAAGTCGCTCTTACTGTGTGATTGCTGTTTAATACCATCTGAACGCAGTCGGTGTGACAGCGACTACTTTGTTACTTTACACTTGAGCCAAGTCGCTCTTACTGTGTGGTTGCTGTTTAATACCATCTGAACGCAGTTGGTGTGACAGCGACTATTTTGTTACTTTACACTTG
Source organism: Rana temporaria (assembly GCF_905171775.1). Classification (NCBI taxonomy): domain Eukaryota; kingdom Metazoa; phylum Chordata; class Amphibia; order Anura; family Ranidae; genus Rana; species Rana temporaria. The sequence goes on from NC_053493.1 coordinate 95,180,320, forward strand.
AGCCAAGTCGCTCTTACTGTGTGGTTGCTGTTTAATACCATCTGAACGCAGTTGGTGTGACAGCGACTATTTTGTTACTTTACACTTGAGCCAAGTCGCTCTTACTGTGTGGTTGCTGTTTAATACCATCTGAACGCAGTCGGTGTGACAGCGACTATTTTGTTACTTTACACTTGAGCCAAGTCGCTCTTACTGTGTGGTTGCTGTTTAATACCATCTGAACGCAGTCGGTGTGACAGCGACTACTTTGTTACTTTACACTTGAGCCAAGTCGCTCTTACTGTGTGGTTGCTGTTTAATACCATCTGAACGCAGTTGGTGTGACAGCGACTATTTTGTTACATAACACCTGAACGCATAACTATGGCTGGAAGGACAAAGAGAGGCAGAGAGTCACGAGGGCAAGCAGGCTCTGCATCTAGAGGTAACGCTGGTGATGGATGTGGTGCATCCTCTTCAGCACGTGGCCGTGGCCGCTCGTCCTTCTTTTCGGGAGCTGGCCGTGTTGAGCCTCAACATGCTGAGAAATTAGTTGAGTGGATGACCAAGCCGTCCTCATCCTCCTCATCCTCTCTCACACAGACTGATTATAGTTTGTCTGGCAAAGCAGCTGCCAAGGCGTCCTCTACCCTCTGCACAATGGGATCACACAATCCTTCCCTAGTCCCACCGTGTCCTCCTGAGGAGTCCCCCGAACTGTTTCAACACAGTGTTGGGTACATGCTAGCTGAAGATGCACAGCGTTTTGAAGACTCCGATGACGGAACACTGATAGAGGAAGGCATTGATGTGAGCCCAGGGAGAGGGGGTGGCCGAGAGGGACAACAATCTGGGAGTGATGTTCCCCCAGCTGGAGCATACTGCCAGGTTGTCGCCAGTGATGATGAGGAGGGAGGGGATGATGAGGTCATTGACTCTACCTGGGTGCCTGGTAGGAGAGAGGAGGAGGAGGAAGAGGACGAGGCACAGGCACATCTTCAAAGAGGCAGGAAGCCCTCCAGGGGTCAGCTTAAGGGCAGTACACCAACTGCATTACGTGGCGCTGCTGTGTCTCAACGGTACAGCAAAAGTTCTTTGGTGTGGGCCTTTTTTGAAACCTGTCCATCAGATGCTACCTTTGCTGTTTGCAACATATGTCTCAAGCGTATCTCGCGTGGCCAAAACATCACCCGCTTGGGCACCACATGCTTGTCCAGACATATGTCGACCTGCCATGCAGCTCGTTGGCAGGCATACCAGAAAGACCCACACCAAAGACCAAAGCGGTCCTCCCCTTGCCCTTCTGTGACCTCAAACCCCACTAGACCCCTAGTCCTCTCTGCAGCCTGCACCGAAGGTGTAGAAATAGGTGTGTCACAACGTAGTAGTGGTAGTACATCCGGCCAATCTACTGATATTACCAGACAAATTTCCCTGCCCCAGCTGCTGCAGCGCCGAAAGAAGTACGCTCCCAGCCATCCACATGCCCAGCGGTTGAATGCTAGCTTAGCAAAATTGCTAGCACTTCAACTGCTACCTTTTCAGTTGGTAGATTCTGCCCCCTTCCGTGAGTTTGTGGAATGTGCAGTACCTCAGTGGCAAGTACCCAAACGCCACTTTTTTTCACGGAAGGCGATTCCGGCTCTCTACCGGCATGTGGAAGGCAATGTCCATACCTCGCTGGACAGGGCGGTCAGTGGTAAGGTGCATCTTACCGCTGACTCATGGTCCAGCAGGCATGGACAGGGACGTTACCTGTCTTTTACGGCCCATTGGGTGACTCTGCTGGCAGCTGGGAAGGACGCAGGTCAAGGCACAGTAGTTTTGGAGGTTGTTCCACCACCACGCCTCCAAAACACTACAACTGCTTGTGACACACCTCTCTCCTCCACCCCCTCCTCTTCTTCTTCCTCTGTGGCCTCTTCCTGTGGTGATGTTGGCTCAGAACCAGCCGTGCTCCGTAGGCGTACGACGGGCTACGCAGGAATGCAGGCCAAGAGATGCCATGCGGTCCTAGAGCTGGTGTGCTTGGGAGACAGGAGCCACACTGGGGAAGAGGTTCTTTCAGCTCTGCAGGGGCAGGCTCAGAGGTGGTTGACGCCACGCCAGCTGAAGCCTGGAATGGTGGTCAGCGATAATGGCACCAACCTCCTCTCTGCCCTGCGACGTGGAAAACTCACCCATGTGCCCTGTTTTGCGCATGTTCTCAATTTGGTGGTGCAGCGGTTCTTGGGCAGGTACCCTGGCTTACAGGATGTCCTGAGGCAGGCCAGGAAAGTCTGTGTGCATTTCCGGAGGTCATATAATGCCACTGCTCGGCTGACAGACCTCCAGAGGGAATACAACCTGCCCAAGAACCGCCTAATCTGTGACATGCCCACCAGATGGAACTCTACGTTGGCCATGCTGCAGCGGCTGCACACGCAGCAGAGGGCCATCAATGAGTACCTGTGCCAATATGGCAGCAGAACTGGCTCAGGGGAGCTTGGGTTTTTTCACCACGCCAGTGGGCCTTGATCAGGGATGCATGCACTGTCCTGTCACCATTTGAGGAGGCCACGAGGATGGTGAGCAGTGACAGTGCATGCATCAGTGAGACTGTCCCGCTTATTCACATGTTGGAGCACACCTTACGTGGAATAATGGACAGGGCCCTTGAGGCAGAACAGAGGGAGGAAGAGGAGGACTTCCTTACCTCTCAAGGCCCCCTTTATCCAGACACTGTTCCTGCTTGCCCACCTGGAACACAGGAAGAGGAGGAGGAGGATGAGGAAGAGGAGGAGGAGGAGGATTGTATCAGCAGCATGGAGGTGGAGCCTAGCACTCAGCATCAACAGCAGCAGTCTTCAAGGGATCATTTACAGTCCCAAGGAACACGTGGACTTTTACGTGGCTGGGATGAGGTGGCTGAGGATCCTGTCGTCCTCAGTGACCCAGAGGACTGTGCCCCGAATGCCTCTGCAAACCTACGCTGCATGGCCTCCCTGATTCTGCAAAGCCTGCGTAAGGATCCTCGTGTACGTGCTATCAAGGAGAGGGATCATTACTGGCTGGCAACTCTCCTTGATCCACGTTACAAGAGTAAGGTAACGGATCTTATGTTGCCATCGCAGAGGGAGCAGAAGATGAAACTACTGCGGGAGGCCTTGCAGAAGGGTCTGTGCAATGCGTTCCCAGAACCGGGGGGATTACCAAAACCTGGCCCTGGACAACGTCTTGCTGAGGCTTCGGTGAGTCAGAGAAGGAGCGGTGGAGAAGGTGGCCGTCTGACCGATGCGTTCAGACAATTTTTTAGTCCGCAGCCCCAAGGTCTGACCGGTTCCAGCAACCATCGCCAGCGTCTGGTTTACATGGTCCGGGAATACCTAGCGGCAAGATCCGACTTGGACACCTTCCCCACGGAAAATCCTCTGGCTTACTGGGTCTTGAGGATGGATCACTGGCCAGAGCTTGCACAGTACGCAATTGAGCTACTGGCTTGCCCTGCATCCAGTGTTCTTTCAGAACGTACATTCAGTGCTGCTGGAGGCTTTGTGACCGATCACAGGGTACGCCTCTCCACCGACTCTGTTGATCGACTGACCTTCATCAAAATGAATCAGGCTTGGATCAACACCGGCTACCAAGCACCTGATGCTGATGTTACTGAATAAGAATTTTGTGTTGAAATATCAGATCCCTTTGAGACTGCTGATGCTGAGTGACTGTCCTGTTGTGCTGCTGATGGAATATCCTTCTCCTCCTCACTTTTCATGCTGTTAGCTAGTAAGAAATTTTGTTTTTCTGTGCTCCGCCACCAGTGCCTAAGGCCTAATTTTTCTGCCCCTGTTTAACAGGGGCGCCTAATAACAATTTTTGATGCAATACTTTGCACGTGGCCTAAGGCCTAATTTTTGTGCCCCTGTGTAACAGGGGCGTCTAATAACAATTTTTGATGCAATACTTTGCACGTGGCCTAAGGCCTAATTTTTGTGCCCCTGTGTAACAGTGGCGTCTAATAACAATTTTTGATGCAATACTTTGCACGTGGCCTAAGGCCTAATTTTTGTGCCCCTGTGTAACAGGGGCGTCTAATAACAATTTTTGATGCAATACTTTGCACGTGGCCTAAGGCCTAATTTTTGTGCCCCTGTGTAACAGGGGCGTCTAATAACAATTTTTGATGCAATACTTTGCACGTGGCCTAAGGCCTAATTTTTGTGCCCCTGTGTAACAGGGGCGTCTAATAACAATTTTTGATGCAATACTTTGCACGTGGCCTAAGGCCTAATTTGTGTGCCCCTGTGTAACAGGGGCGTCTAATAACAATTTTTGATGCAATACTTTGCACGTGGCCTAAGGCCTAATTTTTGTGCCCCTGTGTAACAGGGGCGTCTAATAACAATTTTTGATGCAATACTTTGCACGTGGCCTAAGGCCTAATTTTTGTGCCCCTGTGTAACAGGGGCGTCTAATAACAATTTTTGATGCAATACTTTGCACGTGGCCTAAGGCCTAATTTTTGTGCCCCTGTGTAACAGGGGCACCTAATAACAATTTTTGATGCAATACTTTGCACGTGGCTCCTTGTTGCGCTCCAATTACAGATATTGGGAGGGGTTGCAGTGTTATGTTGCGCCTATGGACACATTTTTATGCCCCTGTGTAACAGGGGCACCTAATAACAATTTTTGATGCAATACTTTGCACGTGGCTCCTTGTTGCGCTCCAATTACAGATATTGGGAGGGGTTGCAGTGTTATGTTGCGCCTATGGACACATTTTTATGCCCCTGTGTAACAGGGGCACCTAATAACAATTTTTGATGCAATACTTTGCACGTGGCTCCTTGTTGCGCTCCAATTACAGATATTGGGAGGGGTTGCAGTGTTATGTTGCGCCTATGGACACATTTTTATGCCCCTGTGTAACAAGGGCGCCTAATAACAATTTTTGATGCAATACTTTGCACGTGGCTCCTTGTTGCGCTCCAATTACAGATATTGGGAGGGGTTGCAGTGTTATGTTGCGCCTACGGACACATTTTTATGCCCCTGTGTAACAAGGGCGCCTAATAACAATTTTTGATGCAATACTTTGCACGTGGCTCCTTGTTGCGCTCCAATTACAGATATTGGGAGGGGTTGCAGTGTTATGTTGCGCCTATGGACACATTTTTATGCCCCTGTGTAACAGGGGCACCTAATAACAATTTTTGATGCAATACTTTGCACGTGGCTCCTTGTTGCGCTCCAATTACAGATATTGGGAGGGGTTGCAGTGTTATGTTGCGCCTACGGACACATTTTTATGCCCCTGTGTAACAGGGGCACCTAATAACAATTTTTGATGCAATACTTTGCACGTGGCTCCTTGTTGCGCTCCAATTACAGATATTGGGAGGGGTTGCAGTGTTATGTTGCGCCTATGGACACATTTTTATGCCCCTGTGTAACAGGGGCACCTAATAACAATTTTTGATGCAATACTTTGCACGTGGCTCCTTGTTGCGCTCCAATTACAGATATTGGGAGGGGTTGCAGTGTTATGTTGCGCCTACGGACACATTTTTATGCCCCTGTGTAACAAGGGCGCCTAATAACAATTTTTGATGCAATACTTTGCACGTGGCTCTTTGTTGCGCTACAATTACAGTATGTTTGAGGGGTGCCCTTTTTTCTACAATTTTGCTTTCCCAAAAAGATAATGCCACCCCCCCACCACCCCTAAAATAATCGAGATATTGTTCCCACACAGCACGTGCGCAACCAGTATTAAATTACTTTGTTCTTATAATAATTTAATGTTGTGCAGGGACATTTCTAAACATGTGCCACTACTAGAGACACACAGCAGGTGTGATATTTGAAGGAATTTTTCATTTTTTTTTTTTCACTTTAAACATCATTAAAATCGCTGCTCCGCAAAAACATCAGTTTTTAAAATATTTTTTTCGATTGATACATGTTCCCTGGGGCAAGACCCGGGTTCTGAAAGACGTTTACCAACATTAAATTGAATATTGGTCTTTAAAATGATCGTTTTTGAATTCGAACGTTCGAGTCCCATAGACTTCAATGGGGTTCTAAATGTTCGCGCGAACCCGCGGTCTGTTCGAACGTTCTGATGCGAACCGAACCCGGGTATGTTCGGCTCATCCCTAGTGTTATAGTAGGTTTCTGGAGTGCCTCACAAATCTAGATGGGTCAGTGCACTGAGAAGCTGCCACGTGGATAGTCTGTGCAGCAAAGAACCAGCAACTACTTTCCTAACTGGGTTCTCTGACTTGTAAGATAAACCATCATTCTGACTATTGAAACTCATCGACCTACAATACAAAAAGGCTGTAGGCCAAGAGATCTTGCTAAATAATGGTCTTAAATTAAGTTGAAACTGTTATTCCTGTTACCCATGATTTGTTTTTTAATTTAAGTGCATTTTTCCACTTTATTCTTATTGAGAGGCTTAAACTGAACTTGTGTGGGATAACCCTAAAACTATGGGCCAGATCCTCAGAGCGAGTACGCCGGCGTATCTACTGATACGCCGGCGTACTTTCAAATTACCCGCGTCGTATCTTTAGTTTGAATCCTCAAACCAAGATACGACGGCATCTGGGTTAGATCCAACAGGCGTACGGCTTCGTACGCCTTCGGATTTAAGATGCAATACTTCGGCGTCCGCTGGGTGGCGTTCACGTCGTTTTCCGCGTTGGGTATGCAAATTAGCTATTTCCGACAATTTACGAATGTACGAGCGGCCGGTGCATTCCTTTACGTCGTCTCTAGTCGGCTTTTTCCGGCGTATAGTTAAAGCTGGTATTTTGCGGCGTATAGTTAGACTTGCCATGTTAAGTATGGCTGTTGTTCCCGCGTCGAAATTTGAATGTACGTAAGTCCCGTCTAAGTTAAAAAAATGACGGACGTCATTTAGCGCAATGCACGCCGGGAAATTTCAGGACGGCGCATGCGCAGTTCATTCGGCGCGGGGACGCGCTTAATTTAAATGAAACCCGCCCCCTAATCGCCAATTTGAATTCCGCCGTCAGAGATACACTACGCCGCTTTGTTTGATGTTTGGGACTAACCTGCGCCTATATCAAGGTCCCCTCCTCGATTTGGTGGGAACCTGAATGAAACCCATAATCTGCGGACATTCCGATGGTAGCTTCATACCTCTCGAGGCTCCCTAAGCTGACTGAGACTTAGAGGAAGCTGAAACAACCACGGACATTCCGAAGGTAGCCTCGAACTCCGCTGAGGCTCACTAAGTCAGCTGTGACTCCAAGCAGCTCAGACAGAGCCGAAATTCACAGACATTCCGATGGTAGCGAGATGATAGTCACCGCTCCAATAAGGTATGTGGATGAATCCGTATCCTCTCAGAGAAACCCAGGTGCCGGCAATGCACAAAGCAATTGTAGAAAGAAATGTTTGGACAGCCGCACTGTGGAAAAACCTTCTTGGTTGCCTTTTATTGGTAAAAGTATTCAAGCACCACACATCACAGCAAAGACAGGGGCATACAGCTGATGTTTCGCACTATCAATCAGTGCTTACTCATAGCTCATAGCTATGAGTAAATTCCGATGGTAGCCTCATCACTTCTGAGGCTCCCATGACACTAGGAGCACAGCGCGACCAATAACAATCAGATTAAGGCTCCCAGCCTGCATGGTCATTATATTTACCTAATTGGTAAATAAGCCTATACATCTCTGGACAACTCTTTTCCACCTTCCAATAGAGCCAACTACTTCAGGATCAACTTACTGTGGGTAATCCACGTCATTTTTGTTATGTGAAAACAGATGGAAATAATTGTCATTGGTCGAAATATTATGGGACAGATGTTGGAATATTAATCACCTTATGATCTCTAACCTGCTGGCTAATATCTATTTGCAATATATATTGCCACTCTAGCAATTTGTGACTTCCTTCCTGGTCCACCCATATATACCATATGGTGCTCTTTTCTAAGTAAACTGTTTACAACATTAACCTGGTTGACAGCTTGGTAGATCTTGGGCACAGGTGGTTTGCAGTGTCTCCATTTAAGCCGTTATTGGGCTAAGACCACCACACCATACCTACCTTTGCTCCCCTCCTTGACCCCATTCATATACTGTATGTCCTGGTGTAACTTTAAAAACTGTTCTGATTCATGTCCATGTATGATTTATTTACAAGATACTATCATCTGGATGATCTTGGGTCTTGAGGTATACAAAGTCTGCAGGGTGTCTGCATAATCTAGTCATCCGCTGACACAGCCGAAGGATATTTCGGAACTCTCTTTCCCTTGATCCTGCCAGTTGAGCCTTCTATTGTAGGCCGTTAACTGTTTTGACACTTAAGACAGTTTATAGACCATTTGAAATATTGGTGTAATTGATTGTCTGTGGGTGTGAACACCTGTGTCTACTTGTTCTTGTTTGTTTTTTAATTTTACTGTATATCATCTGCCCATTGTCTTTATGAATTTTTGTATATCATGTTTATCTAACTATTAAAGTAATTTCCTACTAGGTGAAGACCGCTGTCTGCCCTATCCTCTGTCCTACATTGAACTTTATTGGGCTCTCCCCCTCTCTCTGTTTTTCATACTTGCTATCCAAGTTCAGGGCAACGGGAAAAGGCGCCACCCACCCAGGGTGAGTCGGTATCCCTATTCAAAAGTTTTCTGAATGCAGATGTCAGTTAACACACTGGGCCTTTGATTTGATCTTATTCCTTTTTCTCTACTTATGGCAAATCTGGCCATGCCTATCTATATTTTAGGTGTATGTAAGCTCTAACAAAGAGCATCTCCTATTTGCTCCCTTTTTCGGTCTCTTAATTATACCTTTGAAAGTCTTTTGATCTATATGTTTATTAAGCTCAAAAAATACCTTTTGATCCTTTTAGACATCATAAGAGTTAATAACTTCCTTTGCTCTCTGCCTGTCCTGCACCATTACTCTACTTGGAAGACCATTCAATATTATATTTTAAAACAAATACTCATCACAAGAAAATTTAGTTTTCAAGAGTGATAAACCAATAGTCATTCAGTTAAAATCATTACATTTTAATTAGGATACCTTTTAATTATACGAGTTGATAAATGAAAATAATACAATGAATAGTGATACGGCTACTGTTCAGCATGTAGGATTTCAGTTCCTAGGATACAAAAATCTTGCACAAATGTTATTAGAGGCTATTTTTTACGCCATTGTTACAGGTCGAACTGAGTATTGTAGCAAATGTCAGAATGACCTCTTTGCATTCCACAATTCTGCAAAAAGAGCAATGTTTCCATGGCGATGCTTCTCTTCAGGAGCATACATAGTACACAAATATCTCCTAATTAATTAATATAACTCTTGCTTACAAAACAGAAGTACCAAAAGAAACGTGGAATTTTGAAGGGAAGCTAATGGTGGAATGTGCGCTTGTGTAGACAAATAATACTGTAACCTTATAGATAACATCCCTTTATTTGATTAGATTGTATAGATATTATGGTTTTCAATGAAGTAGACAACTGCATTTACCTTGCTACAGATATCAGTAAATAAGCTGTTAAATGTACTAGAACTGCTTTTTTTTTGTAAATAATATAAAAAATTAAAGCTTAATATTTAATCACTTAAAGACTGGAAGGCCATTTTTTGCAATATGCCACTGCGTTGCTTTAACAATTGCGCGGTCGTGCAATGCTGTACCCCATTATGTTTTTTTTTCCCACAGACAGAGCTTTCTTTTGGTGGTATTTGATCACCTCTGTGGTTTTTATTTTTTGCGCTATAAACAAAAAAAGAGCGACAATTTTGGAGAAAAAAAACCAATATTTTTTACTTTTTTCATGGTCATTCCAATGGTAGCCTTGTCACTTCCGAGGCTCCCATGACACTAGGGCACAGACCCATCACAGTTAGATTGAGGCTCTTCTGTTTATACCATTTTACCATTTTATTAAATAGTGTGATTTTTACTGCACTTCTGTCTCAGTCTGATTCATGGTTCCTGACAAACCTGTAACTGGGCTTTATTTGTACATAGTGTCAGACATCGGTCTACTGGCTGTGAGTTTTTTTGTAAAATTTTTACAAAAGTCAAATGACACTGCTCTGAAGACAGAAGCCTCTCCTGCACTGCAAACATTCCAGGTGGTGGTAAGAGGAGCCCACTCACACTCCTAATCCCAGAGAAGTGACACAACACAAGCTGAACACCAATAACATTACCTCTTTATAAAAGCTTTACTAAGCCACAAGCTGCAAACAGCATGTTCTCACCCAGGGACCGCCACTTCTTAAATGCGTATCAACCCGCCATCGGCATGCTATTGTGTTGTGTTGTTTTTATATAAGTGCTTACAGAAAGGCACATCAAAATAAGCAGATAGTAAATGTGAGTTAGAGGTAATATAGAACGCAATTGTGTTGTTTTATTCATTTTTATCTGGTAACAATTGTAAATATTTAGAAAGTAATCTGTATGAAAAAATGATTGATGAACCAGATCTACCAATATGACCAGGTTGCTTCATATATTAAAAAAAAAAAATTCTGGAATTACACTCATAATACTTGCCAGTCTCTCCATCAGTGATTCCAGTCTTGGCTGTCTTGTAGAGCTATACCCACCAATGGAATCTTCAATATCGGACACGTCTCACTGTGTGCTGTGGCTTCACCAACTGTTACATCAATGGTTATCTTATACACTATATACACACTACATAACTGCAGAAATCACATTTTAAACACTCATTTTTTATTTCCATTTACCTGGCAGGGGAGACACCATGATCATGAAGGTGGTTCTCCCAGGGCGAGGCACGGCTATTGCACACTCTAGGCCGTGCTGATCGTGGTTGTCTTCCCTGCCGCTTCTCGGCCTTTTGGCTGGGACTGGGTGTGGTATCTGTCCTTATCAGTTGTCAGCGGAGCGCTGAAGCACCTCCTACATGGGGAGGGTGGATGCAATCCAATGACGTCATTGCACCTGGAAGGATGGTTTCAGCAGGGACTACGCTGTGCTGCCCGACAGAATACTGGGGGCCGGCCCATGGTTGAGTCTGAACCATCTGGAAGGGTGCTCCTGGTGAGGATGGGTGCTGCGCTTGGTCTTGGTCTTTTTGCCGAGTTCTAGTCTGGCCTTCTGGCTGGCTGGTGTAAGTGCTATCTCTGTCAGCGATCCGGTTGGAGGAGCTGGTAATGCCCTGTGGTAGGACGGGGTAGAGCCATGCAAATCCGCTGGGTTGACGGAGGGTCTGGAGGGGCTAGTATTGTTGGAGGCTGTTACCTGAGCGGCAGTTCTCCCCAAGAAAACCTTGAAGGGCTCTCTAGCCGGCAGGGGTGGAGGGCTGCACTGGCCGGTCGGGGGGTCGGATATGGAACGAAAAGCCTATGGTGCATGTGCCCCTGGAGTGGCAGTCTAGGGGTATCTGAAGATCACTGTGTGTGAGGGACACATTGATTTAAGATACCACGGTCACTGCACCAGATACACGCTTTTTTTAGCACCTGCCTCCTGGGCCGGGCCTTTTGGCTAGGACCGGAGGAATTTTTTATTCCTGGCCGGAGGGCCTGGTCATTGTTTCACCACAATGGCCACTTCTTTCACTCTCCTCTCCACTATCCCTTCCCCCACTTTATTTTATTTAAGCCTGTGTTTGTCACTTTTTTGTCTTTTTTTGTTGTGCACGTTTTGTCACTGTGTGATTAGTAGGGCGCGGGTCCTCGGGCCAGCCCTGAACGTCTTGGGAGTGGGTGGACATGGCCTTCTGGCTTAGTTCGCCTGCTCTCATGGGGTCTCCCTTCGGGGGAGCCCCACCTAGTACTGGGAGGGTTCTGTTTCGGCAGTCCCTCTGAGGAAGTTGGGTCCGTGTCGGCTTCGGTTGCTCGGACCACAGTACCTCAGTCCCCGTCTGGAGCCTAACGCCCCGGGGGATCAGGGTTTGGGTCCCTCTTCACAGGAGGACCACTTGACGTTGCACCCGTCTGCACGTTTTTGTGAACACTCTTTATGTGTGTGCACATTTTTTCTGCACCGGGTGGAGTTTTTTGGGTGTGTTCACACGCCATAGGCTTTTAAAAAAAAAAAAACTGTTACATCAATGGTGAGTCCATGCATCTTTGAAGTTGTAGGTGTCAGATGTTGGAAATTCTAGCAGCGGTTGTAGCTTTGCATGAGAACAAAGATTGGATTCAGCAGTGGTACAAATTCTAAATAAAATATGTGTATTTTTACAGGCTAGCCTTTTATACTTTTTTTTTGTGACAGTGTCACTATAAAGGGAAGATCTCTGTGTTGGTATAGCAACTTTATTTGAAGGTGAGGCTGTTATAAAATTGATGTAAGCAGCAGGATCGCCCTGTTTCTTGATGAGTTTATGTCACCAACAGTTTCACCTTATATAAAATATTACACATTTTCCAATAAGTAACAAAAATCCTATGTATTAAGCAATCTAAATGTAGAATTTTGTTGACTGAAATTACAGTAAGTTTACTAAAGCTGTGACCTTTACAGTTTCACATTTTAATCTTTTAAGTCTCATGTATCTTTAAACTGTATTAAGATTACCATTCTTCTGCTTGTGTTTAATTGTATGCAATATTTATCAAGTATTGATAAGAAATTTAATTACAGAATTGTTTGTCAATAATTCTATGTTTTGTTATAGTAAAAATAAAAATAAAAATGTACAATTAAAAGAAAAAAAAGATTACCATTCTTTCTGTTGGCTGGAGTAATGATACCAAGTGGGTATAAGTAGCAAAAGAGAAGGAACATGGTCCATATCAAATGACTGTTGAAGGCAGATCAAATAACCTATTTCATTCTTGGTGGTACATTCTCCAACTTCTACAGATCAGCAATTGACTGTGGGGACATGTACAGATAAGAAATATACAGGTTGACTAAGTAGAGTTTACATTTTTTTTTAAATACACTTCATCTCAAATTATTGACATTATTTATTTGAACAAATCAAACAATGATATGTTTTTGCATATGCTCTATAAATTAAAAAAAGATAAAAACTTATTTTTTTACCTTATTCAATCGTGCTAGACTATATAGGGAAGTCCTTGCTAAAAATCAATTGAGCACAGGTAGAAGCTCCACCTTGTTTTACCCAGTGATCTCATCTCTGCTGGGTGCTGACTTTCCATACCTTACCCTATAGCCATCTGCGGAAAAGGAAGTAGAAATGCACACCAGACATCTATCCTGGTTTCTAATATCAGAAAAGGGCTTCAGCCTCTCCTCCTTCCAGGCTACGCCCCTTTAATGCATTTCATGCACATGGTCTCGAGTCCATGAGTGGGAAAATTACGTGACTTGGAAGTTAGCGAAGTTGAAACCTTTGTGATATACTAGACCAGGGGTCTCCAAAGATTCTAAACAAAGGGCCGGTTTATTGTCCTTCAGACTCTTGGAGGGCTGGACTTTGGGCAGCGGGAGTGGAAATTTTCCTGGCATCATTGTTAGTAAACATCTGGTATTAGGGGGAGGAATAGTGCCCCATTGCTGGTATCATATGGAGGAATAGTGCTCTATTAGTTGTGTCAGTGGGAGAAATGGTGCTCCATTGTCGGTGTTAGATGGCAAAATAGTTTCTCGTATCAGTGGGAGGGATAGTGCCCCAAGGGCTGGATAAAGGCAAGCAAAGGGCCGCATCCGGCCCTCGGGCCGCATCCGGCCCTCGGGCCGCAGTTTGGAGACCACTTTACTAGACTCCTGGAGGGCCGTCCAGTGTGTACAGTACTTCTTTCTACAGAGGGAGATCCTTGGACTGCAAGTTCTCAGGTACAGCTTCATCTCCAGCAAGAAGAACAGTGAGCAGCACAGTAGACAAGCAATTAAAGACAGCATTATCTTAGACCTCACTCAGATACTGTATATTTAATTAAGGCTGTTTGCACAGGGTTTGCACTACTATTTTTTAGGAGGATGTTAAGTCTAAAGATAATGGGCCAAATCCACAAAAGGGATACGACGGCGTAACTGCTGTTACGCCGTCGTATCCCTGTTCCTAACTATGGAACTGATCCACAGAATCAGTTTTCCATAGTTAGGCAGAAGATCCGGCATGTGTAAGGGACTTACACTGCCGGATCTTAGGATGCAGTACCGCATCCGCCGCTGGGGGCATTTAGTGTCGAAATGCCGCCTCGGGTATGCAAATTAGCACTTACGGAGATCCACAAAGCTTTTCAGCTTCGTTTTTTCTCCGTAAGTTTTAGTTTGCAAACGCAAAATTAGGGCTGCTTTTACAAGGTGTAAAGTTAGTACACCATGTAAAAGCAGACCCTTCTGTCCAGCGACGCATTTTTTTTTTTTTCCCGCCGTATCTTTTTTTTTTTCCCGACGCAACTTTATTGACCCGACGCGATCCACAAAGCTCGGCGAAACGTAATTTCGGGCTATGCACGTCGGGAAAATGACGTCACGAGCATGCGCAGTACGGCCGGCGCGGGATCGCGCCTAATTTAAATTAGAATCGCCCCCATTTGAAGAGGAACGCCTTGCGCCGGCGGAATTTAAGTTACACAGCCGAAAATTTCTAGGTAAGTGCTTTGTGGATCAGGCACTTAGGTAGAAATTTTAAGGCAGTGTAACTTAAATGGAAAAATTTACGTTACGCCGGATCTTTGTGGATTTGGCCCAATGTTTTCAGAGCACTGCTTAGGTCCAATTACTTACCTGGTAACAGGCATGTAATATTCAAACTGCCAAAGTGAAAAACTTTTTTAGCACTGGCTAATAGTGTGAGATAGCAAGGGGGATATGCGACCATTACCAACAGCTGTGTTCCAGGGTCACAGAAAAAGAGGGGAGGAACTTGCTGCAGTTCAGCAATGTCTGGATGAAAAACTAAAATACTCATTAGGTAGGTAAGTTGTGTTTCTGCAAGTATCTTATTTTGCAGTTTTTAGTGGAGCCTGCTTTTAAACTCTCAGAAATACTTCTAGTTCTAGAAAAAAAATAAGTAGGTTGTGCACAGACAGAAAACACAAGGACAACAGTTTTCAACTACTTGGAGTCCATTTTGCCATCATAAAATAGGTGGATGAGTTTAAGAGGGTAGTAAAAGTTACCTTTATTGATTAAATGGCAGTTCCCCTCCAAGGCAAAATTTCCCACCGCTGCTACTTTTAAGACTGTGAGTAAATCAATAACGAGTTTGTGAAAGGTGATGATTAAAGCAGCTTTCCTGCTTAATCATATTCATGAGCCCAAGGGAAAAACGGAAAGCAATATTAATTAAATGTTCCACACCCTCTCATTGCTTTCTAATTTTATGGTTGATATGGTCTTAAAAGCCATACTCGTCATGCACTGATTTGTAATATTAAATAAAAAACACACAGAAATGAATGGGCAGTTATAAAAGATTGTATATAGCTTTTTACTACTTTGCTGTTCCTACTGTTAAAAGCGATGTCACCTTGGCCAGGTTTTCAATAAAAGATGAGTTTTTCATTGTTTTTCTTTCATCAACAATAAAAATGGTTGATAAAACGTTGTATTTTAAGACACACTTTTAAATTATTTTATTGGTCATTTTTACACCTTTCTAAGGAAATTTCACATTTCTACTGTAAAATAAAACATAAGGAAATGCTGTATACATTGTTTAACCTTACGTTTAAATCAAATGCATCCTTGCAAAATCTTACAGTATGTGCAGCATGGTATAAATTTATTTTGAATCCGATTTTTTTATATGTACGTTTAGACATATCACATTCAAATGACATCTCACATTTATAGAAATATAAAATATAATTATATTGAAGGTTACAAAGAGTTTGACAGTAGTTGATAAATAATATAAATCCACCCTTCATTAAGTTTTTAATATTAACCCATCCTTGAGTAAGTTTTCAATGTTATATTGTTTAGAAATTCCACATTTATCACTGATATAACTCTTTCCTTTTTGATGTCCCTGTTCTTGTGTCTCTGATAGTTTTCCCTACTTATTCCCTTTTTATCCATTAAAAAAATCCTGATTTCCCGTTGGTAGTCTGTCTTTGCTTTTTCTCATAAACTGCAAATAATTTGCAGCTGGCATCAAGTGTATATATCCTTGACATTTATAAAAATAATACAGTTTGAGATTTTGGGTAAAAGGGGTCCTAAGGTGACTTAATTTGGAATTTTTAGTTGTTCCTCTGTAAGTATTTTTATATATGTGATCTTTGAAAAAGTACTGAGTACAGCAGAAAACAATTTGGAGATTTTAGTGGAAATGGCATGCGATCTTTCTGTTTTCTGGTGTGAACCAGCTCTAGACCCACATCCAACAGACAATGCAGACTGCATATTTTCTTTTGGACCCATTTCAAAGATTGGAGTCTGGATCTGGAGAAATGGACTCTCCATCCCAACATGTTTCAAGCAAGTTGTAACTGAAGAGATCCTCTGGTGTTTAGATTCAACAACAAACTAAACAGGTCTGTTGCCAGGTCCAGGGAACCTCAGGTATTAACAGTGGACACCCTGTTGATGCTGTAGGATCAGTTCAACCCGACCTACGTTTTTCTGTCCCTCCAGATTCTTTTCTGCTCCTCGGAATCAAGGTGGAAGGCATTATGGTGATTCTTACTGCATAAAATTATCCCAGGAAGACATTGTAAATGGACATACTCAGACTCTTGGTTAACTCTCTGTGGGCCGTTTTGGATTATCCCCAATTTTTGTTCCAAAGACCAGTGTTCTGTCCTGCATCTTGGTCTTTGGCTTTACTGGCATGAATGTTGAATCCAAAGTCCTGAGAGACAGGGGCTTATTGAACTTATTTTTAGCTTCTTGAATGCTAGGAATTAGAATTCTCGCAAAGTATGCCTTTGAACCCGGAAGACCTATTTTTCTGTGGTGTGAGCTGAAAGTACTTCTACATTGTCTGTCCTTTCTCTCGTCTAATCTGGATCAGCATCTGCCCTTGAGTTCCATCAAAGGACAAATCTTGGCCTTGGCCGTTGTCTCAGAGACCTGTGGCCTATCACTCCCTAGTTAAGGCCTCTGTACAGGATATAGCATACATCTCTTCATCTGTGCGTTCTCCTGTGTTTCCTAGGAATCTTCATCTGGTTCTCTTGGCTCTTCAGAAGCCACATATTTACCTTATTAGAGGTACAGTAGGTGAACCCGATTTTGTGTCAATCTCGCTCTCTTTCTCGGCGAGATTGAGCACCTACGAGCCCCATCGCGGGAGCCAGCGCCGAGCTGGCTTGCCGCGATGGAGACAGAGCCGTCATAGAAGCGACGGGAGATCCGACTTGGATTCCCGCCAATTCTACACGCGTGCGGCGTTTGTTATGAATCCTGAGGGGGAAGTCCCCGCCGGATTTTAAATAAAAATCCGGCATGGGTCCCCCCCTCAGGAGCATACCGGGCCCTTAGGTCTGTTATGGGTTGTAAGGAGAGCCCCCCTACGCCGAAAAAAAGGCGTAGGGGGTCCCCCTACAATCCATACCAGACCCGTATCCAAAGCACGCTACCCGGCCAGCCAGGAAGGGAGTGGGGACGAGCGAGCGCCCCCCCCTCCTGAGCCGTACCAGGCTGCATGCCCTCAACATGGGGGGGTTGGGTGCTCTGGGGCAGGGGGGCGCACTGCGGCCCCCCACCTCAGAGCACCCTGTCCCCATGTTGATGAGGACAGGGCCCCTTCCCGACAACCCTGGCCGTTGGTTGTCGGGGTATGCGGGCGGGAGGCTTATCGGAATCTGGGAGCCCCCTTTAATAAGGGGGCCCCCAGATACCGGCCCCCCCACCCTAAGTGAATGAGTATGGGGTACATCGTACCCCTACCCATTCACCTGCAAGAAAAGTGGTAAAAACACAAATAAACCACACAGTGTATTAAAATATTTTATTTTTCTGCTCCGGAGGCCGCCCCCTGTCTTCTTTATTAGCTCTTTTACCAGGGGGGGCTTCTTCTTTGACGTCTTCGGGTGGGTGGGGGCCGCCGTCTGGTTCTCTTCCACCGCCGGGGGGGGTGGCTTTTAAAAAGGTAGGTATCACATGGGTAGGTACAGAGCATGATGGGACTGTGAGGCCTATATAGGTCCGATGCAAGGCGCGCATCCGTCATTTCAGCGAGGAGGACCGGCGAGTCAACATCGGGAGAAGAAGAGAAGTGAAGAACATGACGTCACAGCGCGGAAGAAGACGTACAGCACGGAAGAAGGGACCGGACTGCGAGACGAAGAACCGGGGTGCGACGAGTCAACAGCGGAGAGCGGCGAGACCCCCCGGATAGCGGAGAAGACCCGTCGGGATAGCGGAAGAAGAAGAGCCCCGCCGAAGACGCCGGAGGAAACCCGCCGGGGGGGTGGGGGCTTTTTTAAAAGCCACCCCCCCCCGGCGGTGGAAGAGAACCAGACGGCGGCCCCCACCCACCCGAAGACGTCAAAGAAGAAGCCCCCCCTGGTAAAAGAGCTAATAAAGAAGACAGGGGGCGGCCTCCGGAGCAGAAAAATAAAATATTTTAATACACTGTGTGGTTTATTTGTGTTTTTACCACTTTTCTTGCAGGTGAATGGGTAGGGGTACGATGTACCCCATACTCATTCACTTAGGGTGGGGGGGCCGGTATCTGGGGGCCCCCTTATTAAAGGGGGCTCCCAGATTCCGATAAGCCTCCCGCCCGCATACCCCGACAACCAACGGCCAGGGTTGTCGGGAAGGGGCCCTGTCCTCATCAACATGGGGACAGGGTGCTCTGAGGTGGGGGGCCAATGTCCCACACTACAGGTCTATACAAATAGGATTATGACTTACTAGTATTATCTATTTCTTGGAGTATAGTACAGGATACAGGCCCCTCCCTTCTGTTCTTATGATATACAAGTAAAGGCACCATAGGCGTGCGCAGGGGGTGTGCCAGGTGTGCCTGAGCACACCCTAATCCTGAGGTTGGCAACCCGTCAATTGTGATCTACCTGCCGATCATGGGCAGTTGACAGGTAAACCGTGATCCTTCCTTGTCGAGCCCCAGAATCTCGACAGGAAGAGCAGCGAGGCTGGGATAAAGTGGAACCGATCTGTATTTTCCTCCTGCAGCAGTTGAAAGCAGGCTTCTCCTCCTATCCCTCTCCTTGACATTGAGCTGCTACAGGAGCAAAATACAGGGGGATTGGTACCAACATATGCCACCCCTCATGTCCCTGTACGTATTCTTTCTGCTTCCCAGGTCCCCCTTGCGTCCTCCCCCCTATTGTTTCAGGATAGATAGTGGGGAAGAGGCCAGTAGATATGTCACACATGCATATGTGTTGGAGCTTTGAGGTGCACACCCTAATGCAATAGGCTGTGCAAGCCTATGAAAGGCACAGAGAACCAGAGCAGTCAATATCCCACAATATTTAGGTGATGAAGCTAGCTTGAAGAAGGAGTGCGGCTGCCACGTCATTCGCTACCTGTATGCTCAGGAAACGCTTTGCTTTCCAGTGACGTCATCCCTCCTCGCCTGGAAACCACCTGCAGCTCAAGCCTCGTTCTGAGGAATCCTCCACTGCAGCCAATGACCATCCAGCGGTGTATGGGACGAACAACAGAGCACCACAAAGCAGGAAAGGATTGACCACACTGAGGAAACCCCCATGTTGGGACTTATGCTTACTGTGACTCCATAAATGTGAGTTATGTGAGTTGCCTGTGAACTTTTATTTTACATTAAACCTATATCTCCACCCAGAGGCGCCTCTTCCCTTGTGTCTCCTCTGTTCTTATGATCTCCCTATTGCTTGCTGAAGTTAGAGGGGTGTAGGAGGGGTTATATAGGTGGATGTCCAAGCAGCTTTCTCTTTTTGTCAGCATCCAATCACCTGAAGGTAACTATTATAACCTGTACCAAAAAAGACATAATTTCTGGAGATGGACCTTAAAAAGCCTCAGTCACCTTCCTAGCTTTTTTTGATTCCCAAAGATTACAGAAAAGACTCTAAAGTCAGATTTTGTTTTTTAACATCTTAGACACATCTGCTGCTAAGATCTGCTCTTTATTAGAAAGGCTGAGATTTCAGTGCCTATATTGTGAACTTTAATGTAATTATATTTTTTATTTAATTTCTCCAACATACTTGTAGATACAGAGATAAATGATGGTTTGTTTCAACCAAAAAGCCAGATAAAACACATGCAACAAATGCTATAACTTAAGTTGCAGTTCAGTGGGTGAAATAAGTAATTCATCCATATGAAGGGACAATGGACGGGGCCATGTATTGTAAAATCTTGGATGAGAACCTTCCTCCCTCAGCCAGGACACTAAAGATGGGTCATGGATGGGTCTTTCAGCATGACAATGACTCAAAACATACCGCCAAAGCAACAAAGGAGTGGCTCAGGAAGAAGCACATTAAGGTCATGAGTGGCCTAGCCAGTCTCCAGACCCTAATCGTATAGAAAATTTAAGGAGGGGGCTAAAATTTTAAGTTGCCAAGCGACAGCTAAAAAAACCTTAAGGATTTAGAGAAGATCTGAAAAAGAAGAGTGGACCAAAATCCTTCCTGAGATGTGTGCAAACCTGGTTACTAACTACAAGAAATATCTTACCTCTGTGCTTGCCAACAAGGGTTTCTCCACCAAGCACCAAGTCATATTTTGCTTGGGGATCAAACACTTATTTTACTCACTGAACTGCAGCTCAATTTATAACATTTGTTTTTTGTGTTTTTTTCTGGATTTTTGGTTGATATTCTGTCTCTATAATTTAAAAAACACCTATGATAAAAAAAATTATAG
Source organism: Rana temporaria (assembly GCF_905171775.1). Taxonomy (NCBI): domain Eukaryota; kingdom Metazoa; phylum Chordata; class Amphibia; order Anura; family Ranidae; genus Rana; species Rana temporaria. The sequence goes on from NC_053493.1 coordinate 95,201,037, forward strand.
ACCCTTCATTCATTTGTAAGTGGGCAACTATACAAAATCTGCAGGGGATAAAATAATTATTTTCCCAACTGTAAATACTTTAGTGTGCATGATTGGAGCACAGGTTCAGTTTTCATTTCAGTAAAACCTGGAAAAAGGGAGTTGTTCCAAATATTTAACTGGAAGTGGTGCGCTAGCAAGACGGTAAAAAAAGTCTTGTAGCAGCATCTTTAGAGCGGTGAAGGAGCAGTTTGTATATCTCTTCTCCACCACTCCTGCGATGGTTTTAATTCTTTCTCGGCTGATAGTGGGGGTTAAAAGCGCACCACTAGCGGCCAAATACCCCCACCTTAGGAAACTGAATTGCACAACATGAATGGCAATGGGTATAGCAAACATACTTATTTAGCATGCTGGACCCACTGGATATCAAAGCTTTTTTCCTCCCGCTAACCATTTCCTCTCACAAACAAAACCTGACATTTTCCAGGCACTGACCACTGATCCTGAGCATTTCTCCCCTTCCACTAACCTCAGAGGGTGGGCATTTGTTGCATCCACTGAACATAGACGGTGGAACATTTTTCCTCTTACTGACCACAGACACCAGTGGCGGCTGGTGCTCAAAATTTTTTGGGGGGGCGCAAAAAAAAAAATGCAGCCTCACTGTGCCCATTTAATGCAGCCACTGTGCCCATCAAATGCAGCCACTGGGCCCATCAAATGCAGCCACTGTGCCATCAATTGTCACCACTGTGCCATGCCATCAAACGCAGCCACTGTGCCATGCCATCAAACGCAGCCACTGTGCCATCAATTGTCACCACTGTGCCATGCCATAAAACACAGTCACTGTGTCATGCCATCAAACACCGCCACTGTGCCATCAATTGTCACTAATGTGCCATGCCACCAAACGCAGTCACTGTGCCATGCCATCAAACACAGCCACTGTGCCATCAATTGTCACCACTGTGCCATGACATCAAAAGCAGCCACTGTGCCATGCCATCAAACGCAGCCACTGTGCCCATCAATTGTCGCCACTGTGCCCTTTGTCGCCACTGTGCCTTTTAATTGTCGCCACTGTACATCCCTTAGATAAGTTTCCGGAAGCCGACTACAGCCTGAGGGCTGTACTCGGAAAGCCTATCAGAGCCGCTGGCTCTGATAGGCACTTCCACACAGCCAACCAGCTGCCGTTATTCAGGTGGCCGGCGCTCACCATCCGGCCATCTGAATAGTCGGCGGCAGCGGCAACAATAACAATAGCAATGCATGAATCTATGTAATTGTAATCAGTGGCGGTGCGAGAGCCAGAGGGGGCGGCGCCCTGGCGCCTTCTATAGACGCACTGCGCCACTGACAGACACCGGTCATTTTTCTCTTGCACTGGTTCTACACATTTTTTCCTCCCACTTATCAACAACTGCTTCTACTAACCTTATATGGTGGGTATTTGTTGCACCCACTGATCACAGACCCTGGGCATTTTTACCTCCCACTGTCCAACAATGCTGTGATCGTAAATGCTGAGAATTTTCTCCACCCAAAACCATTTTCCTTCCACTGTCCACAAATGCTGGTCATTTTTTCCTCCACTGGCTCTGGATGCCAGGCAATTTTTCCTCCTACTGACTACATTGGTGTTAAAAAAGTCAAGTCATTTTTTCCCTCCTCCAGTAATATAACTGGCACTGTGATTCATACTCCCTACTCCATGACGATTCCTGGTTGGAAGTGAAACCTGGACCCTGTGCTACAAAAAAGCAGACCTAACCATTGCACAGCCTGTTCATCATTTTCAACACTGCTGAAAGTGTTGATTTGGGGCTTTGATACAGTCTGGTTTAATTGCTTATTTCACTTCCTATAATATAAGCAGAATGAAGTAGCTGATCATCAAGTTCTATGGACTATTTCAGCTGAGCTTGTAAGTGTGAGAGGCATTAAAACCAAACCATCTGTGAAAATGCTGTGCTGGAAAAGTTTTAGCCCCATGATGTATACACGAAAAACCTCATGCTGGGCCATCACGCCATCCATCGTCCGTCAAAAACAGAATTCGATAGTCAACACTTTTTTTCCCCCCTACATGTTATTTATCGTTTTTTAGTTTCACTTTAATTTTTAGGTAAAAAAATCTATAAAATTGATTTGTTACATGAAAATTATTATTATTTTTTTTAATATGCAACTATTTATATACAAGTGAAGAAAAGAAATAAGTGAAAGAAAAAAAGAAAAGAGGAGAAATGGAGAAACACATCAACATCAAATACTTTATCATGGAATGCTTTATAGCAACTGTGTCATAAAATGTAAGGGCCAGATCCACAGAGAGAGTATGCCGGCGTATCTACTGATACGCCGGCGTACTTTCAAATTTCCCGCGTCGTATCTTTAGTTTGAATCCTCAAACCAAGATACGACAACATCTGGGTTCGATCCGACAGGCGTACGGCTTAGTACGCCTTCGGATCGTAGATGCAATACTTCGGCGTCCGCTGGGTGGAGTTTGCGTCGTTTTCCGTGTCGGGTATGCAAATTAGCTATTTCCGACGATCCACGAACGTACGCGCGGCCGTCGCATTTTCTTACGTCGTCTCTAGTCGGCTTTTTCCGGCGTATAGTTAAAGCTGGTATTTTGCGGCGTATAGTTAGACTTGCCATGTTAAGTATGGCCGTCATTCCCGTGTCGAAATTTTTTTTTTTTTTTTGCGTAAGTCGTCCGTGAATAGGGATGGACGTAAGTCACGTCTAAGTTAAAAAAATGACGTTGTTGCGACATCATTTCGCGCAATGCACGGCAGGAAATTTAGGGACGGCGCATGCGCAGTTCATTCGGCGCGGGGACGTGCTTCATTTAAATGAATCATCGCCCCCTACTCGCCGAATTGAATTACACGCAGAGAGATACACTACGCCGCCGTAACTTACGGCACAAATTCTTTGTGGATTCAAAGAATTAAAAAGTAAGTTACAGCGGCGTAGCGTATCTCACATACGCTGCGCCTATCTAATTGTATGTGGATCTGGCCCTAAGTTTTAAAATAAAGCTGTACCTGTAAAGAAGAATATAAAATACATTTTCTACTGGCCTTATTGCTGAAAAAGAGGAATCAGCTGAAGTTTTTGCACAAATAATCTCCTGCAGCTCTGAGGCCCCGTACACACGTCCGAGGAACTCGACGTGCCAAACACATCGAGTTCCTCGTCGAGTTCTGTGTTGAAGCCGCCGAGGATCTCGGCGGGCCAACTTTTCTCATTGAACAACGAGGAAATAGAGAACATGTTCTCTATTTGGCCCGACAAGTTCCTCGTCGGCTTCCTCGGTGAAAAGTGTACACACGACCGAGTTTCTCGGCAGAATCCAGCTCCGATCGAGTTTCTGGCTGAATTCTGCCGAGAAACTCGGTCGTGTGTACGGGGCCTCAGTGGTTCATTCCTAGTCACCCTGAAGCTCTCAGGGGTCTAATTTATCTGTGACTTGATCTGCTAAATACTTGACTTAGGTTAGAGATTTAAAAAGCATTATATCCACACAGAGCCAGGTATCTAGCATTTTCAGAAGGATGTCAGTAATGGCAGTCTTAATATATCTCAATACATATTTATTTTAAGCGTTTCATCTGATCTCTAAGCAACAGTCATTCTAAGCTGTTTTTTTCTAGCCAGAAATATGCTGATCCACTTAGAGGCAACGTTGTATCTTGGCCCAGGCCTAGGGTCTTAGGGTCCGCCAGTCTTATGAGGTGGACTGGGCCGCAAGACAAATTGGTCTGGCGCCCCCATAAAGCGGGCCGCACTGCTGCCGGTATGATAGGGATGGTTCATAAACAAGGGACACTGACATGGTCACCTATACCTGGCAGGTAGGTAGTAGTACTCTGCTGCAATCCTTTGCTTGTGTCAGTTGATGGAGGAAAACTGAGGGAGAAGAGAAACATCTCCAATACCAATGTGCAAAGGTGTATTTGCTTTGGAAAAATACATCACCTGTAACATTGGGTATCCCATGTGTGTGAATGTTGCTGTGTTATATAAAACTACAGAAAAACCTTGGTTTGCAAGCATAATTCGTTTCACAAACATGCTTTCAATCCAAAGCACTTGTATATCAAAGCATTTTTTTAGAGGCACCTCTAAGTGTAGCAATCAGTTGCTAAATGTTGTACCTTCATTAAATGTAACCATATTGCTACACTTAGAGGCTCCTCTCTTCTTTTATATACTCAGTTGTGACATGACACTCCTTGTATATCAAGACATCGCTTGTATATCAATGCAAAATGTATTGAAACATTTTGCTTGTCTTGCAAAACGCTCTCAAACCAAGTTACTCTCAAACCAAGGTTTTACTGTATTGGCTTTGTTTTTCACATTTTAGAATGTGGTGCCTCTAGATTTTGCATAATTTTAAAGTGTGCATTGATCGAAAAAAAATAAAAAAATGGGAGAAACATTGGTCTAAGGTCCAAGCAGTATAGACACACAGGGGCAGATCCACGTACCTGCGCGCAATAATATGACAGGTGCAGCGTATCTAAGATACACTACGCCGCCGTAACTTTTTTTTTCTTTTCGAATCCTCAAAGAATTTGCGCCGTAAGTTACCGCGGCGTAGTGTATCTTTGGCGGCGTAATGGCGCGCCATTCAAATCTCTGTGATGAGGGCGTGTTTTATGTTAATACGTTTTTTTTTAACTGCTCATGCGCCGTCCGTGGGGGTATCCCAGTGCGCATGCTCAAAATTAACCCGGAACAAGCCAATGCTTCCGAAGGTGACGTCATTCTACACAAATCCCTATTCACGAACGACTTACGCAAACAACGTAAAAATTTCAAATTTCTAGGCGGGAAGGACGGCCATACTTAACATTAAGTACGCCTCATAACAGTAGCTTTAACTATACACCGGAAAAAGCCGAACGCAAACGACGTAAAAAAATGTGCCGGGCGGACGTACGTTCGTGGATCGCCGTAGCTAGCTAATTTACATACTCAATGCGGATTTAGACGGAAATGCCACCTAGCGGCCGCCGAAAAATTGCAGCTTAGATCCGACGGCGTTCTAAGACGTACGCCTGTCGGATCGACCCGAGATGCCGTCGTATCTTGTTTTGTGGATACAAAACAAAGATACGACGCAGGAAATTTAAAATTACGCCGGCGTATCAATAGATACGCCGGCGTAATTCTTTTGTGGATCTGCCCCACAATATCTGAAAATGTTGTTTGGAAATCAATGCAAAGTACCCATATAAAATAAAACTGCATAAAGGAGTCCTTTGTTGTGTGCATTATTTCCTGATTTTATTTCTCTCATCTTCCAATATCACAAACACTTCCAGTCTCTTTTTTGGATTAGGATGTTCATTTTATACATTTTTTTTCTTTTATCGATATAAAAAACGACACTGACATGGTCACCTATACCTGGCAGGTTGGTAGTAGGACTCTCCTGCAATACTTTGCTTGTGTCAGTTGTACATATTAAGGGATCTTAATTTTATTTCTGTTGATTGCGGATGAGAAGAATGAACACTCACGATGCTCACTGCCTGGACTACATACCTTCATCACTGTCCTATATGTTTTCTGCTGCACCACTGGAATGGTTATATCCTCAAAGTCCTCCATAAATTTAGCAGAAATTTGTGCTTAAATTAGAACTATAGGCAACACGTTTCTTTCCATTTTAGATAGAGTAAGGGATGGTTATAGCCCTTATTAATTTTTTTTGGCATCCGTTAATTTCCCTTCATTTGCTGCCCCATAGCCAAACAGGAAGTGAGAGGAAATCTCTGCAAATTAAGGAAATCCCCCCCCTCCAAGGCCCTCAGAACTAGTGTCCCTACTGGAAAATTTCAGGGCAGGTCTTAAAGAGGAAGGGGTGTGACCTTGACAGGAAGGGGTGGATAATATTTAAATTAGGGGTTGCACAAGTTTAGTTAGGCCTAGGGCAGCACAAAACCTAAATACACCACTGCTTAGAGGTAAGAGTGTTCAACATGAAGAATACAAGCATGTGATGAAACCAGTTCAATAACTCAAGTCTTTAACAAATCTGGACCAATTCTCTATATAGAAATGGCAAAATGAAAGATTTTGAGATCTGACACACATTGCATCTTTAATCCTATGCTGCATAGAACTCATCTGTTGTGTGACAGTGACTGATACATTACACTGATCCTATAGTAAGTCTATAACACAAAGTGCTTTATCAGTCCATACTGTTAATAACGTCAATAAATTGAGTACTTTAATAATTACTACCACAGACTGCTTATGTCTCAACAATACAGTAAGTGATTCTATCTTAATCAATTAATATTGTAGTCTAGATCAACAATCTCATTGCGACCCTCTGTACATTTATCCGTAAAGAAACACACCTACCTTACTTATTGCAATCGTAAACCAGTAGCTTTTTTTGTTTTAAGCTGTCTATTTGGCAATTTGGTAAAATATTATAATGACAAGGATTACAATTAATGTCAGATTTATTTCTGAAGTCTTTTTTTTAAAAACATTATTAAAATAAAAAATGTCATAGTTCTGTTATTCAATGTGCAAAAAAAAAGCCAGTGGAGAGCTCTTATTCTGCAAGAGTTTTAGGAATGTTCCTCAAAGACCTTAGTAAAAGTTATGAGAGAACATACAGCTTTCGCCAGCCAAAACGATTTTGTTAGCTGTGGATAAAGTAGATAATATTTATTACGCCTGCCATTTTTTTTCCTGGTGTCCTTATTTTATTGGAGAAATGTCCTTTCTCTGCCAGTTCTGAAGACTGAACAGAAAGTGAGTGGAAATACCTTCAAAGTGAGAGAACATTTAAACAGTTATCAGATAACCTGTAAAGTTTTGAACTTCTCAGCACTTTCCATTCCAGTGACAATGGTCATTGAGACAAACAGAGAAGGTTAATCTCACCAGAGGGGCGGGGGGGCATGGGCAGCAATAACAACCTGGCAGACATTGTAATGCCGCGTACACACGATCGGTTTGTCTGATGAAAACGGTCCGTTTTCATCAGACGAACCGATCGTGTGTCGGCCCCATAGTTTTTTTTCCCATCACTGAAAAAACTCAGAACCTGTTTTAAAATTATCTGATGGTTAAAAAACCGATATAAAAAAACGATTGTCTGTGGGGAAATCCATTGGTTAAAAATCAACGCACACTCAGAATCAAGTCGACGTATGCTCGGAAGCATTGAACTTCATTTTTCTCAGCACGTCGTTGTGTTTTATGTCACCGCGTTCTGACACAATAATTTTTTTAACTGATGGTGTGTAGGCAAGACTGATGAAAGTCAGCTTCATCGGATACCTGATGAAAAAATCCATCAGACCGTTTTCATCGGATGAACCGATCGTGTGTACAGGGCATTAGTGTTCCCTGCTCTGTCCAAAGCATAAAAATTAACATTTCTGGCTAAAGAAGCTTTTGAAGCCAAGCTTACCCAAGCTTACCTTGAGAAAACAGGTAAATATATATATATATATATATATATATATATATATATATATATATATATATCCACATTATTGAGCCTGAAATCAAAGTGGAGAAAACAACTTCAAGGCACCAGATGACAAGTCAGTAACTTGTTCCTATTCCAAAATCAACAGCAAAGTTGTCACTGGTTGTAGCTTGCTTGATTATTAGTAATTTGCTGTTCTTCTATTAATAAATATAATAAAATCCCTATGATTAATTTAGCTGTTCTATTGTAAAGTAAAACCAATCTATTGACATAGTTATAAGTCATACTGGTTCCCTTTTACTGGTAAGGATGATGATGTTTTCAACCATCTAGAAAACGGGTTATAGGGACATATTGAACAATTCACTAATCCACTGAGGTCTATAATCATAAAAAGTACCATTAAACCCAAAAGGATGAGGAACGAAACCAAGAAAGACCAATTGGGGAAATATCAAATCAAGATTCAATATTTCCCCAATTGGTCTTTGTTGGTTTCGTTCCTCATTCTTCCTCCCCCTGGGAGATAGAGGTATCATCTCCGTATTACCAGCAGCGGAGGAGTGTACCGGGAGTGATCGTTCTGAACCAGCCGAGGATATCTCTGTGCAGAGCCCATTCGATCCCTGCGGGGATCCGACGGATCTGGTAAGCGGCCATTAATCATACTTGTCCTTGGGAATTTGCTGAAGCTATCTGCATTCACCTTGTCATCAGACAGAGAATTGAGTCCCTTTTTGAAGCCCTTGTATCAGTGTAATCCTATAAGGACTTTCTCTTTTCTTTTTTTACATGTATATTCCGTCACTGGAATAAGGACACTTGTTTGCAATATTCATTGCCTAATTTGGTTGCACACGTATCTTTTATTTTTTCTACATACATTGCAAGCCTAGTATTCAGGCTTTTTTTTAGCTTTGTGCAGCACCTTCATTTATTGATATACATTTTTTTATTCATTTTTTCACATTTGCACACGTGCACTTTGGTTTTACGGGGGTAGCGCGGATTGCCCATGCTACACAGTGTGTATACTTACCTGTCGCAGTGGAAACCCGCGCATGCTCAAATTGACTTTGACGCATGTGCAGAAGCTTCAACGGCATTGGTAGGGTGAAGCAAGATGGCGGCGACGACATCGAATGTGACGAGCGCAAACTCGTCATACGCGATGACATCACCGCGTTCTTGCCTTTCAAGAGAACCACAGTTCTTTTGAAAGGTCTGTCTGTACACTTGGGCGGCAGGAGATTCTTGCCAAGAATCATGTGTATGAGGCTTTAGCCAAAATAGCAAGTAAAAGTAAATCAATCCAAAGTCAGGAAGTCTAATGCCGCATACACATCGGACCAAACCGATCATGTGTGGGCCCCATCGGTTATTTATCCATAGGTTAAAAAAAAGCAATCTTGTTTTAAATTTAACCGATGGATACCTAACCGATAGAACAAAACCGATTGTTTGTAGGCACGTCCATCAGTTAAAAATCCAGGCATGCTCAGAATCAAGTCGACGCATGCTTGGAAGCATTGAACTTCGTTTTTTTCAGCACGTCGTTGTGTTTTACGTCACCGCGTTCTGACACGATCGTTTTTTTAACCGATGGTGTGTAGGCACGACTGACCATCAGTCAGCTTCATCAGTTAACCGATGAAAACGGTCCATCAGACCGTTCTCATCGGATGGACCGATCGTGTGTACGTGGCATTAGTTGTCACCAGGGCCACCCAAACGAGAGTCCCCTTTGGAAGGTTTACCCTCCCATTTCTATTTTGGGGATACCCAAATTTATAAATTTCATTCACTTTTGGTGATAACAGTAAACAGGGCACAGACAGCAATACAAACCTGACAGGTGTTCATCTCCACTTTATCCAAAGTTAAAAAAATAAAACCAAATTCCCCTCAGTTAAACTTCAGATGAACCATTTAGTGGCATGGGTTAAATGTTATTCTTTACCTAAATCTATCAAAATGAAAGGGGGGCCATATATGTACAAAATAGAAGAATATGTTATTTTAATTGATTGCAGACTTTTACCAATTGACTCATTACTATTAATTTTGCTTTGCATCAAATAAAGAAAGTTAAACTTAATAATTATATAGGAAAGTCCTAAAACAAACTAACTATATGGAAAGTGACTAAGAAAAAAAACCCAGCAGAAACAAAGCAAAAATCACAAAAATCCAGCTGAGCTAAGATTAAAGTAAATGAAAACATGAGGTACACAATCAAAGTAAAGCTACAGACAAGCTATCATTTGTATACTGCAGAAGACTAAATAAGTATTTAATTAGGGGAGGAAGGAAGTCATTAAAATGTCCAATTTTTGACATAAATTGTTGGATCCTCTTGATGATGTTGAGCATCACAAGAAAGCATCCAATTTTGTTTCTCAGTCCTGAACCTTGGGTTAGGTTTTAGACATTACCATTAATTATTTAGACTCTGAAGGCAGCAAAACATCTTGATTCATTGGCAAACTGACAAACATATGGCATGTTCTGCAAACCATTGAGTTGCTGTTGAGAATAGGATAACATTAATTGCATGCAAATTCTGCTGGGGCTTTTGAAGCAGCCGCTGTAAACAGAGGCTTAATTTGTAGCCGCGGCTCCTTCTAGTTGGAGAAATGGCTTGTACACTGAGACCTTTGTGAACTATTTATGCATCTTTACAAACACAGTCACAGATAATGCAGAGGTAACAGTAACTCATGATGCAAATAAAAAACATAATCCACTGGGAGTACGTCTAAAATAAAATAATGCTTCTCCAATTCCACTATGCTGTTATATAAGCAATGTTCTAATATTCCCAGTAATGATGCTGTTGTGATTGGCATGTTTCTGTTTATCTATCATGGACTCTATTAATTAATCTAAGTTGGGCCCTGTCATAGCAAAACAAATCAGCTGTCTATATTATAAGTGACTCTGAGTAGCAAACTACCGTTTTTTTTTTTATTGTTTCATATGGCCTCCAACACCCCCACTACTTTCTGTATTGTAAAATGTTATTGAAAAGGTACATACAGAACACAAAAAAACTAGTATGGGTGGCACAGTGGTGTAGTGGTTAGCACCTTTGCCTAGCAGTAAAAGAGTTGCTGATTTGAATCCCACCTACGACATTACCTGCCTGAAGTTTGCATGTTCTCCCTGTGCCTAAGTGGCTTTCCTCCCACACTCCAAAGACATGCTGTTATATTAATTCAATCCTGACTAAAATGGCTCTAGTATGTGAGTTAGGGAGCTTAGATTGGAAGCTCCTTGAGGGTAGGAACTGCTGTGAATGTACAAAGTATATGTAAAAGCGCTGCATAAATTGACAGCACTATATAAGTACCTGAAATAATAATAACCAGTAAAAAAAATTAACACAGTAACTTGCCTTCATGTCAAGAGAAAACAGGGCTTAAAATATGGCATTGTGAAAATGGATGCATTTATCACTTGCTGTTTGCATAAATTAAGCATATTTGTGCAACTGGCTCTTTAGAGTGCTGCTTCCTGTACACACAAGAACATGGGAGAAGCGAAGCAGAAGTCAAGATACTAATGTAAATAATGGAAATAACTCAGGTCTCCCTTACCTGTTCAGAGGCTGCCAGGCCCAGGGTACCAGCTCTAGAGCACACCGACTAACACAGGCTCAGTCTAGAGGTGTCTACACTGAAAATGTATTGTAGTAATTAAACACAGGTTGGTAGAGGGACGAGAGTGCAAGATACTCCAAAACACATGCATGCATTAGAGCAGAGGTCTCCAACCTGTGGTCCGCGGCCCAACGCCGGGCCGTAGCGCCTCTGCTGCCGGGCCGCGGAGGGGACAGGTAATGTCAGCGGTGCGGCGACGGGGGAAAGAGATGACGTCATCTCTCATTGCCCGCGCCGCTCTTCCGCCCTTACTTTCAGTGCCGCGAAGGCTGCTCTACACGGGGGTGCAGCTGCGAGAATTACATCATCTCTCACCGCCCTCTCTCCCTCGCATGTGTTTCACCTGCAAATATTTTACCGCGCTGAGGAGAGGCTGACAGCGTTGTGCCTGGCTGCAAGAACTCTGCAGCCATGTTACATGTTAATTAAGTGACATCCTCATCTAGTGGCATATATAGTGGCAAGTGACATCCTCATCTAGTGGCAGTCAAAACTGGCAAGTGACATCCTCATCTAGTGGCAGATATAGTGGCAAGTGACATCCTCATCTAGTGGCAGTTAAAACTGGCAAGTGGCATCCTCATCTAGTGGCAGTCAAAACTGGCAAGTGACATCCTCATCTAGTGGCAGATATAGTGGCAAGTGACATCCTCATCTAGTGGCAGTCAAAACTGGCAAGTGACATCCTCATCTAGTGGCAGATATAGTGGCAAGTGACATCCTCATCTGGTGGCAGTTGGTTTGGCAAGTGACAAGCGATGGTTGCAAGTGACACTCTCAAGGCTCCCACTGATTCAACATTATGGTGAGTTGAACTATTTCATTTTATATTACAATGTAATGATAGAAATAATGTGTTTCAATCATCCTGACACCATAATAATTATGGTGCCGGGATGATTGAAGCACTAACACCAGCCATTGCCCTAACAAATTGCCAGCGAAAAAAAAATCGCTTACCACCGCGCCGACCCCACGGGCCTTGGCACAATTTACTTGCATGGAGCCGGTCCCCGGTGCCAAAAAGGTTGGGGACTGCTGTATTAGAGGACAGAATCTCAGTCAAACTCCTTTAGTAGCAACTAAATACTGCTGGAGGTAAAGGGGAAAGCTAACTAGCCTGAGACTTTAGGTGTAGTCACAGTCCTTGTGGCAACCTCTGACACTCTAAGCACAGGCACACCGAACTCTAGGACAAAGGTCCTACTCACAATGTCCAGAGACAGCTTCCCTCCCCAAAGGGTCCCTCTGCAGTCCAGCTTCCTAAGGCTACTTTCACACTGAGGCGCTTTTCAGGCACTATAGCGCCTGCAAAGCACCCAGAAAGAGCCTTTCCTTTCACTCCAGTGTGAAAGCCCTCAACCTTTCACACTGAAGCAGTGCGCTGGCAAGGCAGTAAAGAAAGTCCTGCTAGCCGCATCTTTGAGGCGCTGTAGGGGCGGTGTATACACTGCTCCTAAAGCGCCCCTGCCATTAAAATCAAAGGGTGCTGCCGAACCGTTATTTACACTTTTTGGGCCGCTAGTGGGGGTTAAAAGCGCCCACTGGCAGCCGAATAGCGCCACAAAATGATGGTAAATCGCCTCAGTATGAAAGTAGTCTAAGGCAGAGTCCTCCAACACATGTCTACAAGTCCAGGTTCCTCCGTGGCCCTCAATCAAGCACATGCTGAGGCCGTTTTTATGTAACAAACACGCTACCTCCCAGGAGAAAATGTGCTAGAAGAGAGGGCTCTGAACAGGTCCTCCCAGACATTTATCCTCTCCTCAGCCACACCTTCTGGGCATATCTCCCAGATTTAGATACAAATTCATAACCAAGTGATTGACTCTCCTACTCTTAGGCCTCGTACACACGATAGGATAGCCAGAGGACAACGGTCTGAAGGACCGTTTTCCTCAGTCCAAACCGTCCTTCAGACCGCTGTCCTCTGGCTATCCTATCGTGTGTACGAGGCCTAATTCTAGAAGCTTCAGAGGCAGGCAAGTACAAACAACCACCAGGCTTAGGGTAAACCTAGCCACACCTGAAAAATAAATTGCTGTTTAGTTGGGTACAGCAGAGGGAGGACGTGGCTCCCAAACAAAATTGGCGTCCTTTTTTTCACACAAATAGAGCTTTTTTGGGGGGGTATTTGATGTCCTCTGCGGTTTTTAGTTTTTGTGCTATAAACAAAAATAGAGTGACAATTTTGAAAAAAAATTATATTTTTTACTTTTTGCTATAATAAATATCCCCCAAAAATATATAAAAAACTTTTTTTCCTCAGTTTAGGCCGATACGTATTCTTCTACATATTTTTTGTAAAAAAAATCGCAATAAGCGTTTATTGATTGGTTTGCGCAAAAGTTATAGCGTTTACAAAATAGGGGGTATTTTTATGGCATTTTATGGCATTTTTATTAATATTTTTTTTTTACTAGTTGTTATTTAACCACTTAAGCCCCGGACCATATTGCTGCCCAAAGACCAGAGCACTTTTTGCGATTCAGCACTGCGTCGCTTTAACTGACAATTGTGTGATCGTGCGACGTGGCTCCCAAACAAAATTGGCGTCCTTTTTTTCCCACAAATAGAGCTTTCTTTTGGTGGTATTTGATCACCTCTGCGTTTTTTCGTTTTTGCTCTATAAACAAAAATAGAGCAACAATTTTGAAAAAAAATAATATTTTTTACTTTTTACCATAATAAATATCCCCCAAAAATATATAAAAAAACATTTTTTTTCCTCAGTTTAGGCCGATACTTATTCTTCTACATATTTTTCTTTAAAAAAAAATTGCAATAAGCGTTTATTGATTGGTTTGCACAAAAGTTATAGCATTTACAAAATCGGGGGTATTTTTATGGCATTTTTATTAATATTTTTACTAGTAATAGCGGCGATCAGCGATTTTTTTTCGGGACTGTGACATTATGGCAGACACTTTGGACACTTTTGACACATTTTTGGGACCATTGGCATTTTTATAGCGATCAGTGCTATAAAAATGCATTGGATTACTATAAAAATGCCACTGGCAGTGAAGGGGTTAACACTAGGGGGCGGGGAAGGGGTTAAGTATGTTCCCTGGGTGTGTTCTAACTGTAGGGGGGGTGGCCTCACTAGGGGAAATGACTGATCTTCTGTTCATACATTGTATGAACAGAAGATCAGCATTTCTCTCCCTGACAGGACCGGGAGCTGTGTGTTTACACACACAGCTCCCGGTCCCTGCTCTGTAATGAGCAATCGCGTGTGCCCGGCGGCAATCACGCCCGCCGGGCACGCGCACGGGGGTCGGGGGGGCGAGCGGGGGGCGCGCCCCTAGTGGCCTGCACGAGAGCCGACGTTATATTACGTGCTCTTGCGCAGGGGAGCCAACCTGCCGCCGTAAAACGACGGCGGCAGGTCGGCAAGTGGTTAAAATGTCTTTCCTTCTTTCTTTCTCTCTTTCTTGCTTGCTCTTAACTCCCCCCTGGTTTTAACACATTTTTCTTGCCCCCCCCCCCTTATTTCCTTTTTTGCCTCATCTTTCCTCATGCATTTATTTTCTTGCATAACTCCCTCCCTTCCCTTCCTTTGTTCCTCAAACCCTTTCTCTCCTGCCACCTTCTTCTCTCTCTCCATCCTTCCTTCCTATATAATGTATAGGGTAGCACATAATGCCATTTTTTACAGCATAGCACACAGAAGCATTTGCTGTCCTTGGCAGTAGATACCATAGGGAAACTTAACACATTTCAGTGTCAGCATTCAGTCTCCTGTGTGGCATTACCGTTGATGCATATTTATAAGTGACGTATCATACTAAATGAAATCGCTCCTATTAGCAGTGGGTTACAATTTGCATCATATGCCTTTTTTTTCTGACTATTAAATGACACAAACTGTATATAGGACAGACAATGAGAAGAACTGCAATTTTAGTTTTATGGCTTTACAAAATTATAAATAATGGACTGCATATGTGCTTTCTGGAGAATTATACCTAACAGAAGTATGCCATGACACAGAAAAATTGTCATTTTATGACAGAACTAATATTCAACACAGATATTTTTCAAAGGAAAACATATATTTTTCAATATAAACATATAGAAAAGATCAGCATGATATACATGATTTTATCAATATGTGTTAACCATTTGCCTACTGAGCACTTTCACCACCTTTCTGGCCATGGCCATTTTTCAGCTTTCAGCGCTCTCACACTTTGAATGACAATTGCGTGGTGATGCAACACTATACCCAACTGAAATTGTTATAATTTTTTTCACACAAATAGAGCTTTTTTTTTTTGCTATTTAATCACTGATGTTTTTTTTTTTTTTTACAAAAGAAAGAAAAAGACCGAAAATTTTGGAATAAAAAAAGTCTCTTAGTTTCTGTCAGTAAATTTTGTAAAAAAGTATTTTTTTTCCTTCACTGATGTGCGCTGATGAGGTGGTACTAATAGGCTGCACTGATGGGCAATAATGAGGTGACATTAATGGGCACCAATGAGGCGGCACTGATTAGGTGGCACTTATGAGGAAGCACTAATATGCCACACTAATGGGCACTGATATGCGGCACTGATGAGCACTGATAGGAGGCACTAATAGATGGCACTGGTGAGCACTTATATGTGGCACTGAAAGGCGGCACTGTTGGACGTCGATAGGTGGCACGAATAGGCAAGACTGATAGGCCGCACAGATGGGCACTGATGGGCTGCACTAATGGGGAGCACTGATGGGCATTGATGGGCAGCCCTGATGAGCAGGCATTGATGGGCACTAAAAGGTAGCACTGACTGGCATCACTAATGGGCACTGATTGGTGTCACTGATGGGCACTGATTGGTGTTAATGATGGGCACTGCTGGGGCATTACTGTAATCAGGGTACTGATGATCAGTGCCCTGATTACCTGTCCTGGTGTCCCCTGCGAGTAGATGTTTTTCTTCTCGCCACACTCTGTCAGTGTGAGGTGAGGTGATAAATGGCACTTTCGAATTTACATGTGACTGGCTGTGATGGACACAGCCGATCACATGGTTAAAAAAAACGCATCATCGGCTCTTTTTTCTTTTCATTTTTTTTTTTTTTAAATAAAGTTTATTTATTTTCAAATAAAACAAAGAACAAAAAAGAGTGGTACATTCTCGACATTCAATAAAGGTAGCAAAAATGGGCAAATACATAAAGAAGAAGTCATTGTCAAGGTTAGAGGTAGAAACATTACAGATTCAGAGTATAGTTTTCAAAGGTCACATAGGGAAGGATGGGCATAGACCTATGCATGTAAATAGGACTATGGACAGGGACCAGATATGGTTGGAACATAGCTAAGAGGAGAATCAATGTCCACAATGAAGACAGTGATTACTCTGTTCCATGATCGAAGTCGGAGGTAGGAGAGAATGGGGAAAGGGGGGGGCATTCAAAGAAGGTAGTGTATACCACATATACTTCTGATTATCCAGGAGACCCAGCTGTAATACGATCACTTTTACCAAATCCTATGTTACTCAAATCCCGGCTCCAAACCCTACTCCAGTCATCTGCCTCTTGCGAACCCACACTGCCCATATCTTATCGAATTTCTTTGGGCAATTGCGTCCCAAATAGGTAAGTTTGTACAGGGGCAAGGCCGTGTTTATCAAGGTACTCCATTGATACACCATCCAAGGGAAGTCCTCCTTCCATTTATAGATGATAGCTTTCCTGGCATAAAAAGCTGTGTAGAATACAATGGGGGGGGGGCTTTCAATGTGTCAACAATACCCAGTAGTAGTTGTATCGAATCACATGGAACTCATAGTTTACCTATAGAGTTGATGTCGTTAACCACCCCTCTCCAAAAAACTTGAACGATACCCTCTTCCCAGTCATCATCGGTGAGCGTAGGTATGTCCGCCTGCCACACCAAGAACAGCTTGGAAACCTTAGAGGTGTCCAATCCAGTAAATATGGAGTAGAGGGCAGATAGGAGTTTGAGTTCGTCCGACAGACCCAGCATGTGTTCGATACAATTAACCTCCAATATTATCGAGTGGGGGAATTGGGACCGATAGGCATGGCCTATTTGTAAATATCTAAAGAACATATGGTTAGGCATGTTTCGTTCTCTTTTTAGAGCATCAAACATGCGTAAGTCATCCGGAGTGGTAATATCTGCCAGCGTTTTGATGCCATATCGGGCCCATATCACAAGGTCCAGGATGTACTGGAAGTGTGGCCGTCTCAGATTCCCCCATAGTGGAGTATTTGGGGACCAGATTTTAGATTTCTGCACGTACAGTCTCCCAGACCCGAAGCGTGGTACACATCGAGGGAGTAGTATTAGGGTTGGAGCGGGGTCCTCTATGTATCAAATTCCAGAGTTCAGAGTAGGATCCAAGCAATGCCGCCTCTAGCATGAAAGCGGGATTGGCCGGCTCCTCAGACAGCCACCATCTGACTGTAACCAAGACCGCAGCCCAGTAGAATTTAACAAAGCAGGTCAATGTCAGACCTTCTAATGTAACAGGCAGTCGTCATTGGCTCTTTAGCAAAATCTGGATTCGGTTGTTCCTTGCATGATCACCTCACTGTGAGCCCCTACAGGCACGCAAGAGTGGCCGTTCTGGGGCACCGTCATATGACGTCTGGTGAGGCTGCATTGAAGGGACACTGGTGAGGCTGCATTGAGGGGACACTGGTGAGGCTGCATTGAAGGGACACTGGTGAGGCTGTGCTGAGAGGACACTGGTGAGGCTGCATTGAAGGGACACTGGTGAGGCTGTATTTAATGTTTAAATATTTTGATAAAATGAAACCTCAGGTAATCTGTTTACAGGAAACACATTTGCGGCCTGATACTGTCCATCTGTTGAACACGCGTAATTACCCGAGGCGTGATGGTATCTATTAATGTGAAATTTGAGTGTGTTTAACAACAGATAGACAGCGAGGGTAGATATGTTTTTTTGTTATGTAAAATAATGGTTTAGTGTGTATTCTTGCTTCAATATATGTCCCCCCACCGTTTACAGCAGCCCCATTGAGGAAGCTAGCGCAATTTATGGCTTTATCCCCGGACGTACCGGTATTGACGCTAGGCGATTTTAATAATACCTTCAATCGAGGTCTAGATAGAATATCTTTTTCATCCAGAGCGGCGAGGCAGATAACCGGTTAAACAGCCTTTGCCTCCTTGTTATTAGAAATAGGACTCCATGATGTATGGCGTGAGAGGCACGCAGACGATAGATGTTATATATGCCATTCTGCCACGAATGGACTCTCTCGTATTGATTTAGGCCTGGGGAATGAAATGCTAATGTTGCGGGTAATGAACGCCTATTATCCGATCACTCACCATTTTGGGTACGGCTCGATGTCTCTGTGACATCGGACCGCCCGCTCCGGAAAGTGAATCCATACTGGTTGAACCTGTTTTCATCCTCGAATGGAATAGGGGATGCAGTGTGGGAGTTCTTACATTTTAACAGGGGGTCGGCCAGTGCAGGGATGGTGTGGGATACCCTTAAGGCATTTTTTGAGGGGATGTCTGATTAAAGAGATCTCAGGAATTAAATCCCGCTCCAGGGAATGGGAGAATAAGGTACGGGAGGAATTGAAAGCTAGAGAACAGGACCTGATAGCAGCCCCCTCGCAAGCTAAGCATGATTCCTGGATAGAGGCGCAATCCATGTATAATTCAGTCCTACTGTCTGCAGCAGAGAAGAACAGATATTTCCAACAGCAAAGCTATTTTGAGGAAGGGGAAAATACAGGTTGCCCTAATAGCTAGGGAGCGACGGGGATCGTCTAACATTACAGCAATAAAGGTGAAAACCGGCGAGATACATACTGTAGGGGCCGAGATTTTAAAGGATTTCCAACAATTCTATAGAGACTTATATTCCTCTAAAGCTAGTTATACTCCATCAGATATAGCACTTTTTTTTACAATCCTGCCCTCTCCCGCAGCTCTCTGAGACAGACAGGGAAATGTTAAACTCCCCCATTACTCTGAAAGAACTGAAGGATGCCTTGGAAGTCCCCAGGACCAGATGGTATACCGACAGAGGTGTACTCCCATTATGAGGATATTTTGCTTCCACCTTTGCTACAGGCTCTGCAGGAGGCGATTGAAACTGGAACCTTACCAGACAGCATGCAGAAGGCGATAATTATAGTACTGTTAAAACCGGGAAAAGATAAATTACTGCTGGACTCCTATTGACCGATTTCTTTATTAAATTCAGACGTTAAGCTTTTGGCCAGAATTCTGGCCACAAGGCTATCTCGGGTGATTGGTAAGTTGGTCCATAGGGACCAGTCTGGCTTTATACCCTCTCGCTCTATGGCGGGTTAATATTCGGCGACTGTATATGAACTTACAGTTGCCGGTGGATAATCCGGGAGGTAGGACCATTCTATCGCTGGATGCTGCAAAGGCGTTCGAAAGCAGTGAATGGCCATACCTCCTGGAGATCTTGGAAAAAATTGGGTTGGGGAATAAGTTCATAGCGTGGGTAAAGGTGCTCTACTCTAAACCCAGAGCTAGACTTCGTATCAATAATAATCTTTCCCCTGCGTTTGAGTTACACAGAGGCACCCGGCAGGGGTGCCCGCTGTCCCCACTGTTGTTCGCATTGGCGGTTAAGCCTCTGGCCACCATGATCCGCAACGCCAAGAAGGTGGTGGGGTTTCGTAGGGGCCAGAGGGAAGATAAAATATCATTATATGCGGAAGACGGCTTATCTATTTGGGCGACTCATCCGCATTATTGCAGGAAGTGATGAGGATAATAGGGGATATCGGCAGTCTCTCAGGTTTCGCTATTAACTGGTCCAAGTCAACCTTGATGCCGGTGGACAAGCTGGAGGAACCCTTGCCATCGGGGGCAGAGCAGATTGTTATAACTAACAGCTTTAAATACTTAGGAGTGGTGGTATCCCCAGATCCGGCCGAGTACCTTCGGTTGAATCTGGGCCCGCTGCTGGTTAGACAGAAAGAGAAATGTAATAGCTGGTGTAAGCTCCCATTGGTAGGACGGGTAAATCTGATAAAAATGGTATGGGCATCACAGCTTTTATATGTTTTCCAAAACTCCCCCATGTGGATCACGAACAAATGGTTCAAACAAATTGAAACGCTAATGAGGGAATTGATATGGAAGAAGAAGACAGCTAGGATTAGCTTAACTACCCTTCAGTATGGGAAGGATAGAGGAGGCCTTGCAGTCCCGCATCCTAAAACGTACTTTTTGGCCTCCCAGTTCCAGCAGCTGGCAGGATGGGGGCGGGAAAAGAGTAAAGACCCTATAAGTAACCTGGTGACTATAGCTGCCCCCCTATTGGAGGTGGCATCTCATCTGGAAATGGACCTCCCGAGCATACCATACTCTGCGCCGATAGTTATTCTCCTCAAAAGGGTATGGGAGGAGGTGCGGAAAGTTCTGGGGATAATAGGCCCGTTGCCCTTTACACCAATATGGCAGAACCCCAGATACCTGGAAATACAGGCACCGAGGGGATTCACTCTATGGAAAGAGAAAGGGATACACTTTTTTTGCACAGCTATATGAAGGGGGGGGGGGGGGTATTAAAAACATATGAACAACTTTGCCAGGAATTTTGAGAAGTGGGCAGAGGTAGATGTTGAAGAGCACGGGCGACAGGGGTGATCCTTGAGGGACATGTAATTTTTTACGTGTTTCTGAAGTGAAAGCTCCTAGTTTCCCTTTCTGGGATTGGTTCTCTAGAAAGGATGCAAACCTGAAGTAGATCTGAGTCTGTGACTCTGGCTACTTCTGCAATACGAGTGAGCAGGGTTTTGTAGCTTACTGTGTCAAAAGCTGCGCTGAGGTCCAGCAGCAGTGTTGTTGTTGAGTGTGTTGGTTTTTGGCAAATGGTGTTGGTGGTTATTTTGAATTTGATGGCGTGGTGGTCAGTCCATGGCAGTGGCATGTTGTCCAGTGTGTTAATGTCAATGTTTTGTTTGAAGATGAGATGAGGCTGCTCTGAGGGGACACTGGCGAGCCTTCGCTGAGAGGACACTGGTGAGGCTGCATTGAGGGGACACTGATGAGGCTGCATTGAGGGGACACTGGTGAGGCTAAATTGAGGGCACACTGGTGAGGCTGCATCGAAGTGACACTGGTGAGGCTGTATTGAGGGGACACTGGCGAGGTTGCGCTGAGGGAACATTAATGAGGCTGCGCTGAGGGAACACTGTTGAGGCTGCATTGAAGGGACACTGGTGAGGCTGCATTGAGGGGACACTGGTGAGGCTGCATTGAGGGGACACTGGTGAGGCTGCATTGAGGGGACACTGGTGAGGCTACATTGAAAGGACACTGGTGAGGCTGTGTTTATTAATCAATTAATGTAGATTCACCTAAGAAGACCTAGTTGTTGCCAACATCCCATACTGGATATCCATAGAAAATTATGAAATGCCCCTCAAAAGAGAAAACACAGGGTACTTTAAGGGCAACTATAAAGATTGGAAAATGTAAGTATAAATAGAAAAATACAAAATGTATTTAATGAAGAAATATTAAAATATAGGTGCATACATCACCATATATACAGTAACATAAATAAAAACATAAGTACAGTTGATACAATTGTTGATCTCCTGTTATCTCACCCGATGCGTTTCAGGATTTTAATGCTAATCCCTTCATCAGAGTCATTTGTTTCAGGAGATATCAAGACAAATGACAATCAATTGGATACTGTATTTCAAAACTGCCAGTAATAGGATATGTGTATATAGGTAGATATATAAAAATGTAGAAAGAACTCATGCATAGGAATAGAAGTTCAAACAACGACCCTGCTGTGGTCCCAGGAACAACCAGATCTGGAGCTCATTGGTATGGTGCCTGGATGTGTAGAAGTTCCAGAGAGCCTGTCGGAGCTTCAGGGGATCACCGGTGAAAGTGAGCTTACTGATGGTACAGGGTAGCCAGAAATAGAACGGCAGGGTGCACTAGAGTACCAGAAAGATCTCACAGGTGTGGCTCATCAGTAATCTACTTAAAGCGAAGTTCTACCCAAAAGTGGAACTTCCGCTTTAAGCAATCCTCACCCCCTTACATGCCACATTTGGCATGTAATTTTTTGGGGGGGAGTGGGGGCTTTGGTAGGAGTGGGACTTCCTGCCCTACTTCCTACTTCCACCTATGGGCCGCGAAGACGACTCCTCCTCTCACCTTAGGCGGCCCCTCCCTCTAGGTGATCTCCTGGGCACGTGACAGGTCCCAGGAGATCGTCTGTCCACTCCTAGAGCGTCGCGCATGCACAGTGAGTTCCTAGCCGTGAAGCCGAAAGCCGTCACGGCGGGATGCTCACAGTGTGAATGGAGGCGTGGGTGGAGCAACGCTCCAGGTGGCCGCATCGCTGGACTGTGGAGCAGGTAAGTGTCTGTTTATTAAAAGTCAGCAGCTACACTTTTTGTAGCTGCTGAATTTTATTAAACATAAAAAGGCTGGAACTCCGCTTTAAATATGTTTTGCTACCGTTTGGCTAGTTTATTTTTCCCTTTTTAATAGATATCACTTAAAAGTCCCACTCCTCTCCAGTTTGAGTTGGCTGCAGTATTCCCCATTAAGATTAGTTTGAGCTGATCTATATTTAGGTATTCAGGCTAACTCTGTCACATTGTTTAAACCGCTGTATAAATTATTATTTGGATGATTATTTGTCAGTAGAGTTTAGCTGGTTAGTACTATATATATTTATATATATATATATACACATTGGGCTAGATTCACATAGATCAGCGGATCTTTAGATCCGCGTGATCTATGTGATTTAAGATCTGCTGCCGCAAGTTCGAGAGGCAAGTGGGTAATTCACAAACCACTTACCTCCAAACTTGCGGCGGCTGATCGTAAAACCCCCGGCGGAATTCAAATTCAAATCGACACGGGAACAACGGCTATACTTAACATTGGCTGCGGGGTAAGTATACGCCGGGAAAACCGCTACGGAAACGTCGTAACAACACTGCGTCGGGTCCGCGTACGTTCGTGTATTTGCGTATCTCGCTGATTTACATATTTCTCAGCGTAAATCAGCGAGAACGCCCCCCGCGCCATTTTTAAATTGCAGGTAAGATCCGACGGTGTAACACAGTTACACCTGTCGGATCTTAGGCATATCTATGCGTAACTGGTTCTATGAATCAGGCGCATAGATACGACCAGCCTAAGTCAGAGATACGACGGCGTATCAGGAGATACACGGTCGTATCTCTCTGTGAATCTAGCCCCCTGTATTTACAAAAAATATTATAGATGTAGTTGCAACAGTACGTTTATTTTTCGAACTAAAGGTAAAAGTGCACTTTAATAGTTACTGGCTGAAACGTAAACTGATATAGCTGTTTTAATTTGCATGTTTTAACCTGAGTGGGTTAATGTATTTTCTAGGTTATGATGCAATGCCTTTTAATAAACCACCTAGAGAATTCCTCACAGGCATAACATAAGTGAACTGTATGTGGGCTTTGAAATCTCACGGGCCTCTCATTTGAGTTCTATATCCTGATTAATCAGAATGCTAGAGCTTCAAAAGCCCCACACTTATACATCTCTGAAGATTGCTTGTCGGCCTATTAAATTATATCACTCACAAATGTCTCTACAGCATATAAAAAGGTAATAAAAAACAAACAAACACATATAATATATTAAAAATAATTATATTCTGCAAATAGTGCAGTTTACATTGGGTCAAATAATTCTAACTCCTCGAAAATGCCTTTAAATCACACATTTCAGCAATATGTCACTTTTACACTAAGAACTAATATTAATGTGGTTGGTTTTCTGGGTTAATCATTGTGTGCTCCAATATATAATACAGATGTAAAAGGAGTTTAATATGCTGTACTAAGAAACACTTACATTAATTATTATGCATTAGTGTACAGTCTATGATTGAGATTTCTTAGTAGAAAATATTATCTAGTTAACCAGTTTTCTGTTGTGACAATTTTGCTGCCCTGTTTAATTCCAGAAGAGTATGTAGTTCAAAAGCTAATACTAAAATGTATATAACTCAATAATTTGAAAATCAAAGTGATATATATTACATTTTAAATCTGAACTCCAGTTGCACAGTTAAATGAAAAGGTAAAACATGTATACAAGATCTATTGTGCTTGCCAAAGAATGTGTACTTGTGTCCATCCAGTCCTACAGATTAAACAGCAATAACACACAGCAAGGCCCTATCTAGCAGGGAAGGATACCTGATTTTTCTCTTTCACTTTCATTTACAGGTCTCCTTCCCAGTTTGTAGCTGCACAGTGAAATGAGAAGCAGGCCCAGTTATATCACATCACTCTGAGAGCAGGCACAGTTATATTACATCACCCTAAGGGCAGGCCCAGTTATATTATATCACTCGGAGAGAAAGCTCAGTTATATTACATCACCCTGAGAGCAAGCCCAGTTATACTATTGGTACTATTGGTATTCGGAAAACAGAACTCTGCTCAGTGGAATATTATACATTCTCCATAAATACCTCTCTGCTAGCAGAACTATCAGCATTATTGTTAAGTGCTTCCAAGACAATAATAGGGCCCCAACGTTACCGGCAGCAGATCTAGAATCTCCTACAGGACATTCATAAGGACATTAGGATATTGTTATTCCTCAGAATTGAAACAAGAAATATATATATA
The DNA here is from genome assembly GCF_905171775.1 of Rana temporaria. NCBI lineage: Eukaryota > Metazoa > Chordata > Amphibia > Anura > Ranidae > Rana > Rana temporaria. The sequence continues at coordinate 95,225,835 of NC_053493.1, forward strand.
TATATAAACAAAAATGCTCCATGTCAGTATAGTGCAAAATGAATGCAATCAAAAAAATCCATAAAAAAATAAACTAAAAATTAAATGTTGAGCCGGTGACAAGTTCAAATATTCAGATGACCTTCCGTGACAACTTCAAAATCAAACATTCAGGTGACTGTCCGTGCTCCCTTCCTGGGTCCCCACTCACCAGATGGAAATGGTATATGTGCCTTTATTGAGGTGGTAATGTCCGTCCACGGAATTTGTTGTAATTGGCCTTGGAATATAGGTGTCTGCTGGCCTCCTCCCGATAATCAATCCCTCAGGCTCACTCGATCAGCAACAATCCACAGTGGTATCGTTCCAACAAATACGGAGGAGAGAGCATATAGTGTAATACTGCTATTTATTTATAAAATTTTAAAATCATTACACTTACATCAAAAAAGATAAAATCATGCAGAGATTGCCGCCTTGGCGTCCACACAGCCTTCACAGATAGCCTAATGCATTTTGCCCCCTCCCACTGGGCGTCATCAGTAGCTTCTGATGACTAGAATTAATAGAATAAATCAAAATAAGAATAGAATAAAATAGAAAGAATGGGCCAGATCCTCAAAAGGGATACGCAGGCGTATCTGCTGATACACCGTCGTATCTGCTGATACGCCGTCGTATCCCTGTTTCTAACTATGCGGCTGATTCAGAGAATCAGTTACGCATAGATTTTCCTAAGATCCGGCAGGTGTAATAGTTTTACACTGTCGGATCTTAGGATGCAGTACCTCGGCCGCCGCTGGGGGCATTTCTCATTGAAATTCCGCGTCGGGTATGCAAATTAACACTTACGGAGATCCACAAAGGTTTTTCCCTTCGTTTTTTTTCCGTAAGTGTTAGTTTGCCGTCGCAAAATTAGGGCTGCTTTTACAAAGTGTAAACTTAGTACACCATGTAAAAGTAGACCCTTCTTTCCCGCGTCGCTGTCAAACTCTTTTTTTTTCTTTTACACCCGTCGCGATTCTCAAAACTCGGCGCAACGTAAATCCGCGCAAAGCACATCGGGAAAATAGCGTCGGGAGCATGCGCAGTACGTCCGGCGCGGGAGCGCGCCTAATTTAAATGGGACTCGCCCCATTAGATTGGGCACGCCTTGCGCCGGACGGATTTAAGTTACACAGCTGCAAATTTCTAGGTAAGTGCTTTGTGGATCGGGCACTTAGGTAGAAATTTTGCGGCAGTGTAACTTAAATCCCAATATTTAAGTTAAGCCCGCTGTACGTGGATCTGGCCCAATATTACTATCTTCTGAAATTCTAATTTCAAGTAGGATAAATTTGAATTCAAATAGAGTAGAGAAGAATACAATAGAAAAAAAGAATACAATAGAATAGAAGAACATTAAATAGAAAAAATATAACCTTCTTCCAAAATTCGAATTTCGAATAGAATAAATTTGAATTTGAATAGAATAGAAAAATAATAGATTAGACTAGAATAGAAAATAATAGAATATAATGGAATAGAAAAGACAATACAATACAATAGAATATAACCATCTTTGGAAGTTCGAATTTCCAATAGAGTAAATTCAAATAAAATAGAAAATAATAGATTATAAAGTGAAATAATAGAAAAGAATAGAATAGAATAGAAAAACAATAGCATACAATAGAAAGAATATGACAATATAATCATCTTCTGAAGTTCGAATTTTGAATAGAATACATTCAAATTTGATTAGAAAATAATAGAATAGAATAAAAAATAATAGAAAATAAAAGAATAGAATAGAATAGAAAAAAAGGTCAGATACAATGGAATAGAAAGAATTTAATCATATTTCGAAATTTGAATAGAATAAATTTGATTTTGAATGGAATTCGCATCATTTCAAATTTTCTGAATTCAGTTGAATTTAGTTCACTTGAACCAAACACGGAAAACGATTAGAACTCGAATAAACAAAATGAATTCTGAAAACAAATTAAACTAATTTAACTGAACAAATTTATGTAAATAATGAATTGAAACAAAATGAAACAAAACATTTTTTTTCCTTCTGCACATGTCTACTAGCATTTCCCTAGGTGCTTTGTCCAGTATTTTCTTATTCCAGCTGCCATAGTTGCACTTCAGGGATATTGTTACAGCTTTGTAGATAGCCAGTTCATTTGATGCCAGTTATATTACGTTTACCATTTATAGCTGTTTATCTACCTGTTTACAGCTGTCAGTACACCTGATTGTTGACATTGTCACTATTATGAATTGTGTCGATACATCAGAATTTTGGTACTTTTCCTAATGCTTTTTTTATTGTGTGCTGAAAACTAACTGTGACAAACTCTTTGGTGTGGTTGTAAGAGGCATTACTAAACCTAGAGTGTCAGAAAGGTCAGTGTTCTGGAGGTCAGAGTAGGCCCAGAGGTCCTATGCAATTCAGTGGCTCTCCTACAGGGTGCTACATGTACATTGGTTTGTGTCTTTTATTTCTCCCTGGAGTTTAGCTTAACAAGGACTTAGGGCCAGATTCTGAAAGAATTACGTTGCTCCACGGCAGCGTAACGTATCTGATTTACGTTACACCGCCGCAGGTTTACAGCGTAAGTGCCTGATTCACAAAGCTCTTACCTGTAAACTTGCGGCGGTGTAACGTAAATCCGCTTGGCGCAAGCCCGCCTAATTCAAATGGGGCGTGCACCATTTAAATTAGGCGCGTTCCCGCGCCGAACGTACTGCGCATGCTCCGTCTGGAAAATTACCCGACGTGCATTGCGCTAAATGACGTCGCACGGACGTCATTTGTTTAGACGTTAACGTAAATGGCGTCCAGCGCCATTCACGGACGACTTACGCAAACGACGTGATTTTTTACATTTCGACGCGGGAACGACGGCCATACTTAACATGGCTTAGAACACCTCGGGCTCAGCCCTAATTTTACGACGCGTATCTCGACGGAAACTACGTAAAGTTAGAGCGACGGGTAACGCGGACGTTCGTGGATCGCCGTAACTAGTCATTTGCATATTCTACGCCAACCGCAATGGCCTCGCCACCTAGCGGCCGGCATATAATTGCATCCTAAGATCCGACAGTGTAAGTCAATTACACCTGTCGGATCTTAGGGCTATCTATGCGTAACTGATTCTATGAATCATCCGCATAGTTAGGACGGGCGGATCACAGAGATACGACGGCGTATCAGGAGATATGCCGTTGTATCTCTTTTGTGAATCTGGCCCTATGTCACTAGAATGAAACCTTACAATAAATTGTTCCCTGCATAGAAAACCTTGAAGACTTAAAGCGGAGTTCCACTCCTTTTTCTGTTTATTAAAGTCTGCAGCTACCAAAAGTGTAGCTGCTGACTTTTAATATACAGCCACTCACCTGTCCCACGGTCCAGCGATGCGGCCGCCCGAAGCCTCGCTCCTCTCCCTCTCCTCTCCGCGGCGCCAGCATTGCAAGTGTGGGCACCGGGCTGTAACAACTTGCGGCTTCATAGCCAAGTGCTCACTGCAAATTAACACTTACGGAGATCCACAAAGGTTTTTCCCTTCGTTTTTTTTCCGTAAGTGTTAGTTTGCCGTCGCAAAATTAGGGCTGCTTTTACAAAGTGTAAACTTAGTACATGCGTGAGTTGCGCTGCATGTCCTGAACGGCTGAGCAATCTTTGTCTTGACGTGTCCCAGAAGACTGCAGGGAGGGATGGGGAGAGGAGTTACCTAGGTGGCACAGGCGGAAGTGGGATCTGGGTACCTGTCAAAACTAGCTACCCAACCCCCCAAAAATAAATGACATGCCAAATGTTGCATGTCAGGGGGTGTAAGGAGTCCTTAAAGCGGACGTTTCACTTCAGGGTGGAACTCTGCTTTAACTCTGCTGCCTGTGCCACTGATTTCTGTAGTAGTGTAGACAACTTGTGTCTGAAGATCCCACTTTTGGGAGTATCAGATTCCTGCTCAATAATGTGAATGGTTCTGGGTATTGTGTAAAGTATTTCATCCTATGTTGTATACCAGGTGTACATACAATAATAAATGGGGGAGAGTCTGATGAGTCACATGATTCTCTCCCCCAATCACCAGTCATGTTACAGGCAGTGTAATAAATGAAACAACGTTTCTCAATGGAGGAGGAGGAAGAAGGGGGCGTGTCCTTGTCAGGTGGTATTTGATCACCTCTGCGGTTTTTATTTTTTGCGCTATAAACAAAAATAGAGCGACAATTTTGAAAAAAATTCAATATCTTTTACTTTGTGCTATAATAAATATCCCCAAAAAATATATACATTTTTATTTTTCCTCAGTTTAGGCCGATACGTACTATTCGAAATATTTTTGGTAAAAAATCGCAATAAGCGTTTATTGATTGGTTTGCGCAAAAGTTATAGCGTCTACAAAATAGGGGATAGTTTTATGGCATTTTTATTAATATTTTTTTTTTACTAGTAATGGCAGCGATCAGTGATTTTTATCGTGACTGCAACATTATGGCGGACACATCGGATACTTTTGACACCATTTTGAGAACATTGTCATTTTTACAGCGATCGGTGCTATAAAAATTCACTGATTAATGTAAAAATGACACTGGTAGTGATGGGGTTAACCACTAGGTGGCACTGTAGGGGTTAAGTGCGCCCTAGTGAGTGATTCTTACTGTAGGGGGGATGGGCTGTGTGTAACATGACACTGATCTCCGCTCTGATTACACGGAGCGGAGATCAGTGTCATTGTCACTAGGCAGAGCGGGGATATGCTTGTTTACATTAGCATCTTCCCGCTCTATCTCTCCATGAGACAATCGCGGTCGAGTCCGCAGGACCCACGGTCGGGCTCACAGAGCTCGCGGCGGGGGCGCGCATGCGACCATACGGCTGCATCTTAAAGGGGACTTACCTGTACGCCCATATGCCTGTCCGTGCCATTCTGCCGACGTAAATAGGCGTGTGGTGGTCCGTAAGCGGTTAAAGCTGATTTTTAGGCAAACTTCAGCTTTAACCACTTAAGGACCCCTTCACGCCGATATACGTCGGCAGAATGGCACGGCTGGGCACATCAACATACCTGTACGTTGCCCTTTAAGCCCAGCCGCGGGGTCGCAGGTGCGTGCACGTGACCCAGTCCAAAGCTCCGTGACCGCGGAACTCGCGGACCCGATCGCTGCTGGAAACCCGCGATCGGTCCCCGGAGCTGAAGAACGGGGAGAGCTGTGTGTAAACACAGCTTCCCCGTTCTTCACTGTGGCGCCATCATCGAACGCGTGTTCCCTTATATAGGGAATCACAATCGATGACGTCACTCACACCTACAGCCACACCCCCCTACAGTTATAAACACAGATGAGGTCATACATAACCCTATCAGCGCCCCCTTGTGGTTAACTCCCAAACTGCAATTGTCATTTTCACAGTAAACAATGCATTTTAAATGCATTTTTTTGCTGTGAAAATGACAATGGTCCCAAAAATGTATCTAAATTGTCCGAAGTGTCCGCCATAATGTTGCAGTCACGAAAAAAATCGTTGATCGATGCCATTAGTTGTAAAAAAAATAATAATAATAAAAATGCAATAAAACTATCCCCTATTTTGTAAATGCTTATTACGATTTTTTTTACCAAAAATATGTAGAAGAATACGTATCGGCCTAAACCGAGGAAAACATTTTTTTTATATATATATATATATATATATATATATATATATATATATATATATATATTTTTTTTTTTTTGGGGGGATATTTATTATAGCAAAAAGTAAAAAATATTGAATTTTTTTCAAAATCGTCGCTCTATTTTTGTTTGTAGCGCAAAAAATTAAAACCGCAGAGGTGATCAAATACCACCAAAAGAAAGCTCTATTTGTGGGAAAAAAAGGACGCCAATTTTGTTTGGGGGCCACGTCGCAAAAAACTGTCAGTTAAATTGTCAGTTAAAAAGACGCAGTGCCGAATCGCAAAAAACTGTCCGGGTCCTTTAGCTGCCTAAAGGTCCGGGTCTTAAGTGGTTAATGAATGAGGTGAAACTTTGCTGACTTTCGTTCAATCTTTATTCAGTCATTCAATTAACTGCAAACTGCGTTTTGTTCTATTTTCCTTGCACACGTTTTGGTATTCTTTGCAAAGTGGATTTTCACCGCATTCAGTTGCCAAGTGAACAGCTTAATTGCCTTCAGTAAATCAATCCTAATGACTCACTATAATGTAGAGATGAAAACTGCTCCTTTAAAAAGGTAATTAACATTGACAACTCCCCTATTTGTATCCTCACAGGTTCCTTAAATGATTTCTTTCTGAGTAGTTGCTGTGGGTTATGCTGCACTATGAACATTGTCATTACCGTAATGAATATATGAATTAGACTTGGATCAAAAATAATAATCATCCATTGTTCATAGCATATTCCTTTTTCCTTGCAAACTTCATGCAACCTAGTGCACCTTGCAGCAATTAGCATATTTTGCACAGAGATGATCGCTGAGAAAGAAATAAAAACACAGAAATACGGTCATTATGGTGAGGATAATGTTGGTGTTCAAGTCAAAAATGTAGCATCCAAAAAATAAATGATCTATGCAAATGAAAACCTAAGAAGCGTGCCAAAGTGACATAGCAGGTTACATTTAGTTGCATAAGAAAGCTATTTGTGAACGAACCAGGTGAGGGCGCTATGTCACCGAAGTTCCTTACAGTATAATCACATATATTACAGACAGAATTACAGTTTAGTCTGCAAGAAGGATAATGGGTGTAAATAACATAGAATTAAAAGGACGTTTATAAGCCATAGACAGTCAGTACTGAATAAATACTTCTGTCTCTAGAGGCTTAATCAGAGGTTTTTTAAAGCCAGTAGATTTTCTCTGTAATAGGAGACACAGGAGTTGATTTACTAAAATAGTAGACTCTGATCATCAAGCAAAGTAAGCCCTGGTTCACACCAGTGCGGCTTTCACATTACGCTATTTCCCCGCGATTTCAAAGCCGCTGATCAGTGTGATTTCATTTGCCGCTTCCTGACATCTGTGAGGCCTCGTACACACGACCGAGGAACTCGACGGGCGAAACACATCGTTTTGCTCGTCGAGTTCCTTGTTAGGCTGTCAAGGAACTCGACAAGCCAATTTTCTCCATTCCCGTCAAGGAAATAGAGAACATGCTCTCTTTTTGACTGGACGTGTTCCTAGACAGTTTCCTCGTCGAAAAATGTACACACGACTGGTTTCCTCGGCAAAAAAAAAACAAAAAAACAGCACGTTTCTTGCTGGTTTTTGCAGAGAAACTCGGTCGTGTGTACGAGGCCTGAGACTTAATTTACACAGATGTCAATGCAAGTCACACGTGAAATCTCACAGAAATAGGGCAGGAACCTTTTTTCGGACAGGAACGACTTGAGTCGAGGCAATTTGAACAGTTCAATTGCCGCAAATGGGGTGCGACGTGTTTTGCAACTTTGAACTGTCAAGTCACATGACAAGTCACACTGGTGTGAACTGGGGCTTAATGTTCACTTTGGAAAGTGAATGTTAGTAAACATGGCGACCTGTGTTTACTTTGAATACCCAATCATGTGCAAGACAGTATGGTGGCCTTGGTTAGTAATTTTGTTTTGCCAGCACTGTTCAAATCCCAACCAGGGTTTTCTCCAAAGACATGCTGGTAGGTTAATTGGATTCTGCCTAAACCAACCCTAGTATATGCATGGGGTCCTTAGATTGTAAGCTTCTTGAGGGCAGGGACTGATGTGAATGTAAAATATGTAAATGTGTTATGTAAATTGTCAGTGCTATATAAATACCTATAATAAATAGGATAGAACTTGTGTTAGTCTATGATTGGGTATATTCAATGTGAACACAGTTTTAACTTGTTCATATACATACACTTTACAATGTGAACAGCCTCCATTTTTTTTATATAGAAAATAAACCTCAATGGACAGAAAAAATACTTGTTGCCTGATCTGCTACCTTGAAAACAGTACAAAAAACAATGGTGAACAGTGGCGCTAGTTTGATGTCATTAGGTGAAAATTATATAACAACTGGAATGACCAAAAAATGTACAAATATATATATATTGTGACAGGAAGTCAGGTAAATCTGTGGGTGTTGTCACAGACGGGACATACATTTCTGCCTTGTTTAGACAATACACCAATTGTTATTAGGCGTCGGCTGCAAAAATAGCCAGAAAAGGTCTAAGGGCGTTGGAATACTTCAGCTGTTCAGAATGAGGCAATTAAGGCCTCTATAAGTAATCCAGAGGATTACCACTGATTTGCTGCCTCCCGAGTCTTTCTGAGTGGAAGAGAGCAGTAGCTGAAAGTCTTCTGAGGAGGTGAGGAGGTGATCGATTTTTCTGTGTGATAAAAATCAAAAGACTATTGTTTTTCTGCTGTATGACCAGCAGTGTCTGCCAAGCACTAGGCTGTGCCAGACTCCATAGATAGGTTCCTGTGTGGTGAAGATAGACGCCCCAAGTGGCCAGGGTTTATTTTATGTTTGATTTTGTTTATGCTATTTGGATGCTTGCACTTGTTTCCAGCAAGATGGAAGAATAAACCAAAATCTTTGTTTTCAACCGTCTTCGATTGCCTGTCTGTATAAATTCAGTGTGTAGTGAACCCATCCAGGGGGTCACACACCCAGCTACTGAGCTAACCCCTTACAATATATATACACATACATATATGAATGACACACACTAGATCATGTAGTCCATAAGTTAGTCCATGATGTTATTCAATCAGCACCTGAAGGCAGCACCCTTATGGCCCGTACACACGATCCGAATAGCGTACGAAAACTATTGTCTGAGGAAGAATCGTACGATAATCGGATCGTTAGTACAGAGCTTTCGAGAGCCGATCACGACAATTCATCCGATATTATTAGATCGGACAATCACGAAAATTTTCCTTGTACGATACCAGATCATTTTCGTTTAGTCAGTATAGTTGTCGTCTGAAAATACAACACAAATAAATTCCAACACATGACTTCACTTCCCGATTTTTTTTTTCTGTCGTATGAGATTTTTCGTGATTTTAGTAACCTATTCAATTTCTACTTGCGATTATTAAGCGAAAAAAGTCGGACGATCTATCGTCCGATTTCCGGATCGTGTGTACAGGCCTTTAGCATGAAGCAGTGGACTCTGTAAGTTAAGCAGGAACAGAGGGGCGCCAGACTAAGTGCAGCTTTAAATCGTAGGTTTATTAGTAAAAGCAAAATAGCAACTCACAAGATACATGAATCAAACTAGCATGTATACTGGAATCACCCGTCCCGGAAGTCTCTCCAAAATGTCCTGATAGCCGTGGCAGTCTCGAGCACAGATGGTGTTTGTGATGGATTCAAGAGTCATGAACCAGGAAGCAGCCAATCACAGCTGTGACCAGTGTGAACCGCTGGATGGCACCAGAACAGATGTGACATCACAGGAAGAAGATGATTGGCGTTCAGACGTGAAGGGGGCGGTAATGCATTTCAAAGCTACTACTTATTTTTCAGACCATGATTGGCTAACAGGTTTATAATTAATTCATGAATTCCTGAAACTTGGATCCATCACAAACACCATTTGTGCTCCAGGCCGTCACGGCTATCAGGACGTTTTGGAGAGACTTCAGGACTGGTGATTCCAGTATACATGCTAGTATGATTCATCTATCTTGTGAGTTGCTATTTTGCTTTTACTAATAAAACTACGATTTAATGCTGCACTTAGTCTGGCGCCCCTCAGTTCCTGCTTTACCTTGGATACATTACATGTTGATGAAGGTACCTGAACATCCTGCTTTTCTTCTAACCTTTTCAAAACTAAATATTAGACACATTTACGCACCCTTGATAGGCTCAGACCTCACCTACTATGCTGAGAAGTGAATGGACTGCATTTCTTTCCTTTCATATAATGAACACATTCATGACTTCAGTAAAGCCTTGTAAGTGCAATCTCCCTTTAAACCACATTACCAATAGTGAAGCCAAATCACACACACTAATCAGGATCTCTAGTAAATGTGTGTGACAGACGTGCTAGTTTTCAGGATTATCTTTCCAGGTACACAAACCTCAGCATCATATTTATGTTCGGAATTTTCAGAATCAGTTTGAAGGGGAATTCTGTGACTTTCTGCAGACAATCTTTTCACACTGTGACATCTTACAGGCCTTACCTTTTCTACAAATGCTACAAAGTTCTGTTATTCACGACTCACATCAACATACACAGCTGTTCCTCTGAGGTAAAAAAAACTCTGTAACCCTATGTACAGCATTATTACAGCTTTTTTGTTTATATTATTATTATTATATAGGATTTATATAGCGCCAACAGTTTGCGCAGCGCTTTACAACACCAGCGACAGTTACAATACAATTCAATACAGGAAAGATCAGAGGGCCCCGATCGTTAGAGCTTACAGTCTAAATGTGTACACCTTTGAATATTTTTCAGTAATGATTCAGTCCAAACTTTATTTTTTTGTAACTATGGGCCAGATTCAGGTACATTTACGTTGCGCAGCGGCGGCGTAACGTATCCCATTTACGTTACACCGCTGCAAGTTTACAGCGTAAGTTCCTGATTCACAAAGCTCTTACCTGTAAACTTGCGGCGGTGTAACGTAAATCCGCTCGGCGCAAGCCCGCCTATTTCAAATGGGGCGGGCACCATTTAAATTAGGCGCGTTCCCGCGCCGAACGTACTGCGCATGCTCCGTCCGTCAAATTACCCGACGTGCATTGCGCTAAATGACGTCGCAAGGACGTCATTGGTTTCAACGTTAACGTAACTGGCGTCCAGCGCCATTCACGGACGACTTACGCAAACAACGTGATTTTTCAAATTTCGACACGGGAACGACGGCCATACTTAACATTGGCTAGTCCACCTAGGGGGCAGCCTTAGTTTTACGCGGCCTATCTTGACGGAAACGACGTAAAGTTAGAGCGACGGGTAAAGCGTACGTTCGTGAATCGCCGTAACTAGTCATTTGCATATTCTAGGCCGACCGCAATGGAATCGTCACCTAGCGGCCGGCCTAGAATTGCATCCTAAGATCCGACGGTGTAAGTCAATTACACCGTCGGATCTTAGGGCTATCTATGCGGAACTGATTCTATGAATCAGCCGCATAGTTACGACGGGCGGATCACAGAGATACGACGGCGTATCAGGAGATATGCCGTCGTATCTCTTTTGTGAATCTGGCCCTATGTTACTGAGGAAATGAAAGAAGTTCATCCTTACAGGGACACAGGAAGCAGAAAAACCTCCAAAGAGGTTTGAGTATACTCAATATTAAACTAAAGGACCTCTTTATCAATCTTTTCATACAACATTTGCACAGCTTTTACCCAAGATTTACACATTTTATACAAGAGTGAATTTGAAAAATGTGTATATCATGGGTTTGAACATGAATAAATAGGCTCTAAAGCCTCGTACACAAAATCGGATTTGTGTGTTGACAGCCTGTTGGTGGAAAATCCGACCGTTTGTACGCGCCATCGGACAATTGTTGTCGGATTTTCTCTGCGGACAAATGTTGGATGGCAGGCTTTAAAATTTTCCGTGGACAACGGTCTGTTGTCGGATTTTCCGATCGTGTGTATACAAGTCTAAGGCAATGTGTTTCTTAACCACTTAATCCAGCAGGATAACATACTGTGGTGGCGCGCAGCGATCGGTTATGCGGGGTGTCAGTCTGACACCCTGCATCTCCGATCTCGGTAAAGAGCCTCCGGCGGAAGGGCTCTTTAACACGTGATCAGTCGTGTCCAATCACGGCTGATCACGATGTAAACAGGAAGAGCCGTTGATCGGCTCTTCTTCACTCGCATCTGACAGACGCGAGTAGAGGAGAGCCGATCGGCGGCTCTCCTGACAGGGGGAGTTCGCGCTGATTGTTTATCAGTGCAGCCCCCCTCGGATACCCACACTGGACCACCAGGGAAGCCGCCAGGACCACCAGGGAAGGGGGCAAAAAAAAACATTAAAAAAAAATAGAACAATAGATGCCAATCAGTGCCCACAAATGGGCACTGACTGGCAACATGGGCATTGACTGGCACAATATGGGATAAACAAGTGATGCCCAGCAATGCCATCAGTGCCACCCCTCAGTGTCCATCAGTGCCACCCCTCAGTGTCCATCAGTGCCACCTCTCAGTGCCCATCCATTCCCAGTGCCCACCTATCAGTGCCCATCTGTGCTACCCATAAGTACCCATCAGTGCCACCCATAAGTGCCGCCTATGAGTGCCCATAAGTGCCGCCTATGAGTGCCCATAAGTGCCGCCTATGAGTGCCCATCAGTGCCTTCTATCAGTGCCCATCAGTGCCGCCTTACCAGTGCCCATCAGTGCCACCTCATCGGTGCCCATCAGTGCCACCTCATCGGTGCCCATCAGTGCCGCCATATCAGTGCCTGTAATTGAAGAAGAAAACGTACTTATTTGCAAAAAAAATTAACAGAAAAAAATAAAAACTTTTATTTTTTCAAAAACTTGTTGCTTGCAGTTGCTCTTCAAATAGAAAGTTAGACTGCTCTTTATCTTTCTGGAAAATAACACATATAGAAGAATGTTCCAATAGTTCATCATAATTAGGTTTACAGCTTTCATTACGCACTCTCTTAGATGAAGTACCTCAGTATACTCCAGTTTTTTTTTTTTGAGATAGGCACATCATCTTAGATTTTATGCTGAACCAGTCGTTTCATCTGATATGTAGATTTATGATTCAATATTTCATTCTCAAAAGTGCCTTGTAATGTTTGGCCAATAAACATCTATAACTGACTGGAGTGCAAATAAACACATGTTGATTTAAATACATAAACCCACACCAAATTTTGCTCTTGTTTAACACATTGCTGTAGCATGATAAACTACCATATATGTAGCACAGACAGTTAAATAAACTGAGCCATTGCATAAAATGAAGTGACGGATTAAGATGCATTAATCAAGGGGATATCGAAGTCCCAACTTCAAAGCTCAAAATAGCATAACTAATAGCCTTAAAATAGAAAGAGTTTTTACATTTAGTAACCAGAAATGAATTTCTGAAATGAATTTCAGCCTCATGGTCACTTTTATAGCTATATAAAATGCGTAGTTATGCAAAACCATAAGTTATATGCCTGATTTTGCAGTTCAATAGTAATTGTATTTATATTAAAAGATGTAGGTATACAAAAAAGATCTGACATTATATTGACATTAAAGGAGTTGTAAAGGCAGAATGTTTTTTACCTTAATGCATCATTAAGATAAAAAAACTTCTGTGTGTGTAGCAGCCTTCCCAGCACCCCCCAATTACTTACGTGTGCCCCATCTCTCTCCAGCAATGTCCGTAAAAGTCTAAGCAGTCTGGGACACTCCTCCTGATTGGCTGAGACACAGCAGTGGCGCCATTGGCTCCCGTGGCTGGCAAACAAAGTCAGTCAGCCAATCAGGGGAGAGAGGGGCGGAACCGGTGCAGGGCTCCATGTCTGAATGGACACAGAGAGCTGTGACTTGGCTTCAGTGCCCCCACAGGAAGCTGCTGACTGTGGGGGCCCTCAACAGGAGGGAGGGGCCAGGAGCAGCAAAGAGGGACCCGAAAAGAGGAGAATCCGGGCTGCTCTGTGCAAAACCAACTGCACAGAGTAGGTAAGTAAACAATTGTTAGTTATTTTTTCTGGAAAAAAAACAAGACTTTATAATCACTTTAAAGGAGTTATAAAGGAAAAAAAATGTGCCTAAAATTAATGTCTGAAAGGTAGACAGACAGAATAGTGTAATGATTCTGTTAAAAAACTAGTAAATACCTATTGAATTCCTTCATCTATATCACTTCCTGGTTTGCGGCGCTCGTTCATGTAAGAACTACATTTCCCAGTATGCATTGCGGAACGCCCAGTAATTCACACCTCCTTGAAGTCTCTAACACGTAGAGAGCGTCCTGCCACACAGATGTAGTTCCCAGGAGGGGGTGAGCACGTTACTGACCACCGCAGTAAAGCCTCCCATCACGGTGGTCAGTAAAATCAAACAAGCAGGAAGTGAACAGAACAGAGAAGAAATAGAGCAACTTCTGAGCAAAAACTAACAATGAGGAAGTGAAAAGAGGAATGTCTGCAGGTAAAGGATGCTTATTATGAAAAAAAAATTTTTCCTTTACAACCCCTTTAAGTGCATCTAAACCCAAACACCTAAATCAAATACATTTTAATATTTCCAGCTTCCAAATAAGTCACACCTGGTGATCTTACCAGCAAAGCATATCCACATGCACTCCCTTTCCCTAGGGCAAGGGGGAGTAGGGGCCCATCAGGTGTTGAAGAACTACAAGTTCCATGCGGTTTTGCAAGCCTAACAAGTATAAGCATGACAGCAGAAGCAGAGGCATGATGGGACTTGTAGTTTCACATCAGCTGGAGGGCCACTCCCTAGGGTGACAAAGCAAAGGGTCCATTTACGCTAGTGCAATATGCAACAAGCTTTTGTTAGGTATTGCTGCTACGTATAGCAGTGCATTAAACAGTGTGGTGCATTGTTCTCATATTATTTTTTTAAATGGCACTCCAATGCACCTAAGCAGCATACTGCAACCCAAAGCACAGATATGAAGCATCTACTGTGTGTTTTTGCATGTGTTTTACTGCAGCACACTATGTGAACAGACCTTCAACTGCAGGTTGTCACTATTTTCCAATGCATTCTTAAGTTCCATTGTAGTCACCGCATTAGAAACTGTGATTGGAATCTTTCAATCCAGGATATTGCTATATGTTGTATAAAACCTTTCTTTTATACAACCTTTTGTCGTGACATGCCCATCCATATAGAGATTTTTGGCGTCCGGACGATCATTCATTTGTTTTTCTATGTTGTTTGTCATAGGCGTGCGCACAGGGTGTGCCAAGTGTGCCTGGGCACACCCTAATCACCCTGTGGGGTGTAGATTTCCCCTGTTTAAACCCCTAATATTTCACCAAAGTCCCCTAGCAGGGCTCCTAATTTTTATTTATTTTTTATAATAATTGTAAAAAATAATTAAAAATAAAATAATAAAAATAAAAACCACTGACACTGTCCACTGCTCTACTGACACCATCATCAGTATACACACATGCACACACGTTTGAGTTTTGAGGTGCACACCCTAATGCAATAGGCTGTGCACACCTATGTTGTTTGTTTTGTCCTGTGTTTCATATTGTATTAGTGGCTACATGTGTTTTTATGCTTACGTTTCCATTTTGTTCAGTGTCAGATCTCAAGCATTTTCTATTCTCTCTCATCGAGAGGTGTTTTATGATAATAATTTTTTCAAGTTCTCACCCATTGAATTTGGTGTCACTCATTTGGTCTTCTGGTCCCCTACTGGCTTAGTATGGGACACTTTTTTTGTTTATGTCCTTTGCGTCCTGGTTCATCATTCCAGGTCTGATTTCAGCCCGAATTTTGGGCTGAATTCGGACCTTAAATGGACCGAAAGGCGCACAGTGCTGCTGTGCAAATTCACACCGGAGCCGTATCGGAGATATGGGAACTGGCTCCATAGAGAGCCATTCACATTCTCCTGCTATTGTGAATTGGATGTGGGGGATCCCGCATCCAATTCGCAATAGTGTGAACCCGGCCTCAATAACTGGGATATTAGGATTTAATACGTGTATCTTGTGTCCTGGTTGACTTGTTTACCATTTAGCCAACCTAACAGATGCAGAGTAGGCAGTGGATATGTAAAGTTGACTTACTGGTCAGCCGAGGATCTGTCCTAGCTCCTTGACCATACCACATCTGTGTTTTTGAAGGAAAATGTCATAATATTACTAATCAATGATGATAGTGACAGGGCCATTTGTCAAAGACAAGCCAGCCTGACAGCTGTTGCCGACAAGCCCTTTTTTTTTCCACTCCTGTTTTTGGATCAACATGCAGAAGACAATTGTGCCTCAGGCTTGCCTGTTTCTTTCAGAACATCCACCAGGTTTAAAGGAAGTTTGAAGGACTGTATTACTTTAGTTGGTTTAAGAGGAACATGCCAATCTGTTGTCAAAAAATGTGAGAGGATACTGAGCAGACACATGGGAGGGAAGTTTTAAGATCCCAGAGGTAAACTGACCTCTCCGCTACCAGCATGTCATGTCCATGTATTTTTTTCATTGCAAATGGTAATTGCTGATCATAAGAAGAAAACAGACTCATTAAGGCCTGAATAGCAAGAATGTATATTACTTGCAGGTTAAGATGTTGCATTTTAATTTTCACTAGGCTTGCACAATTTTGTCTTTTTTTCAGACAATGCAGTTTTTATGAATAAAAGTGTGTTAGGGGGTGGTTGCTATATGCTCAGAACAAAACCCCATGTCTTTCTGACATGAAAACACTTAGGGCCAGATTCTGATACATTTACATTGCTCCACGGCAGCGTAACGTATCCCATTTACGTTACAAAGCCGCAGGTTTACAGCGCAAGTGCCTGATTCACAAAGCTCTTACCTGTAAACTTGCGGCGGTGTAACGTAAATCCGCTCGGTGCAAGCCCGCCTAATTCAAATGGGGCGGGCACCATTTAAATTAGGCACGTTCCCGCGCCGAACATACTGCGCATGCTCTGTCGGGAAAATTACCCGACGTGCATTGCGCTAAATGACATTGCACGGACGTCATTTGTTTAGACGCTAACGTAAATGGCGTCCAGCGCCATTCACGGACGACTTACGCAAACGATGTGATTTTTAAAATTTCGACGCGGGAACGATGGCCATACTTAACATGGCTTAGAACACCTAGGGCTCAGCCCTAATTTTACGCGGCGTATCTCAACGGAGACAACGTAAAGTTAGAACGACGGGCAGCGCGGACGTTCGGGAATCGCCGTAACTAGTAATTAGCATATTTTACGCAGACCGCAATGGCCTCGCCACCTAGCGGCCGGCCTAGAATTGCATCCTTAAGATCCGACAGTGTAATTCAATTACACCTGTCTGATCTTAGGGCTATCTATGCGTAACTGATTCTATGAATCAGTCGCATAGTTTGGACGGGCGGATCACAGAGATAAGACGGCGTATCAGGAGATACGCCGTCCTATCTCTTTTGTGAATCTGGCCCTTTATTTCTGATACTACTCTTAGAATTACAGATCTACTCTAAAGCTAAAAGTATCTCTTGAAACCAACACAAAGCTACCATTTATCACAGTCTCCAGGCTCAAAACATGGGTCATAACTAATGGAAAACACGCTGAATGATTTACCAGTCCACAAAGTCCTGTAGGTTGTACTAGGAAATTCTTCCCAGTGTTGATCTGGCATCACTTTCTCATATATACCAATAACCTGACCAAGAGACATTTTGTAAAGTAAATGTTCACCTGGGATGAGTGGTGCAATTTAGGAAAATTAGATTTTATTGACTGTAACATTTACTGAAAAACTACCGTACTTACTCTCTTTCTATTGCTTTTTTTTATCTGTGTGTGTTTTTGAGGAAATGTATTTAGGCCATTTTGTTTTATATTTAGTTTGTTGTTTATTTTATTTATTTTTTTGTATTTGTGATATTTTCCTTTTTTTTATGTCTTTGATCATTATTTGTGTACTATTGTTTAAAAAGATTTATTTCACTTGTTTACCCCTTTTGATTAAAAAACAAAACAAAAAAAAAAAAAAAAAGTGACAACACAAAAAACAATAATTAAATACACAATGGAAGTAAAATAAGTTTGTCCAGCTTCTGTCGAAGACATGACTGGAGAAGGTCTGGACCTGAAGCCAATGGAAGAATCAGGTTGGGTGAGGATAGCGCTGGATCCTGGGCAGGTAAGTGTCTTTATATTAAAAGTCAGCAGCTACAGTATTCGTAGCTGCTGACTTTTTTTTTTCTGAGGAGACTGGAGCTCCAAGACTAGATGCACAGTCTAAATTAATTAGTGCCAGCATGCGTTGGTTAAGTTGACAATAGTTAAATGACTAATTTGCATACCTAAATCATTTATATGCCTACATTTTAAGAAAATAAAAGGCTTCTATTTGGTACACTATTTAATAACAACCATGCTCTTTTTTATTATAGGCTGATAAATATGCAATTCTATTTTTAATGTATCCTTATTACTGTAAAAGTATCTGACAATTAGAGTAATAAACCGCTATAAAACTGCCACCTTTAGTGCCACCTGCAAGGTGAAACTTTATTTGGCCAATGCTTGTCATAGCTGACACAGTGACATCATGACCAGGAACCACTCTGATTGGTGAGAGCAGAGCCACAAAGTATTGGCTAGTGGTGCTCAGAGGGATGAAGTTTATTAATGTAAACCCAACACTGGGTAACGTGCTGGGGAACAATAATTTATAGTTTGTAGGTGGGATGGTGTTAAACAGAAATTATTTGCTTTTTGTAAATTCAATGCAGAGGCCAAAATGAAGAAGAGAGCAGCAGATTTCACCAGTCCTGCTTATTACAGGGTGAAACAATAGCAATTATAATCAATTATCTGTCAAATTAATTGATTGCACAAATATTGGTCTAGCAGCAGTTGTGACATGATTTTCTCCTAACGTGGTCAAAATTATTAAGATTAGGTGACTGTCATGTCTTGTCTATACCAAGCTTTTGCTAAAGAAGGCTCACAAATGACAGTTTGTATTTTGTTGGTGATCTGAGAGGGTTTTAGGAATGGCCAGTGAGACATGACAACAGATATGCCCATCATTAACTCCCACCTGACAGAACACAGTTGCCTTGTACAGCAGAATGTAAATGAGCTGCATCTGAATTACTATCATTATTAGCCCAAACTTACCAGCTACTCATATCTACACAGGCTTTGTGTCCATCTCTGTATTTTCATTGTTAGTGTATCAGGAAAGAAAGATCAGTAACAGTAAATTTACTGTCTATTGATCAATCAAGAGACAAGTACAACAAAGAAGACAAAGAGGCAGCAAACAAAAACACAGCAAGAAAAGAATCTCATCACAGCATCGACCTGGTAGAGAAAGAGATTTAGGACAAAGAAACATTTAAAGCAGAACTCTGCTGAAACATATCTTCCCAATAAGGTTTATGACCCCCTTATAGAGCATGAGATTACATGGTAGTTTTTGCTTTGGAAAAGTTCTGTTTTTGGACAGTGTCACCAGCATGCAAATACATTTGATAAAACATGCAATTACTAGCTGACAGGATGGCAGCTGATAGCATGTCCAATCATCTTTATTCATAACTATATTTTGCATTACATTTGTTTTGTATTTTGGTATTTAGCGCTGATGTACAGTGTGTAAAACTATCAGTACCAGGAGACTTGCAGCAATGCTTTTGTAACAAATACTATCAAACAATATGTTTCAAGGTTAAAGATCATGCTGTATTAAATCGAAAAAAAAAAAATGAAGTAGTAATGA